>NC_056732.1:1559398381-1559525881 GCF_019279795.1 Protopterus annectens
ATTTTTGGGCCTTTGTCCCCATTCTTTATGGCTTTATCCAGATTTCTTGCACTAACAGATTGAGAGATATGACAGTCTGTGAAAACACCAATATACTAATACCTCACATGCAAAAGCTATGCATACTTCCAGATTCGAACCATCAACACCATCACCCATGCTAACATCCCTAACTCACTGAACCACACAGGCTGCCAGACAGAGATGTTTCCTTCATCACACAATCAGCAGCATACATATGTACGTTGTTATCCCTGCATGACGTGAGACATACACTGTGTGATAAGGTTCTATGTCACAGCCCTGAGATTGGCTGGTCTGCTGATATACCATTGCTGACTTACTGTTACAGCAGTTGTATGGGAGCACTGATGTGTTGGGGTTGGGGAAGAACAGCACATGATCTGCTGGCATAGACAGTAGTGCAAATATCATGTGATCCCACTGTTTAACATCACCTTTGACTGCTGTAGTGAATATTCCAACCATGAGGCCTAGTGATTATTACGGAACACATACTATTGGACTGGGTATATGTAGTCCCGTGAGGATGTTACATCTCTCCAAATAGCCCACTATATTCCCTTGCATACATGCAGCAGGTCCATACATATGATACCATATTATAGTACTCCTTACAAGTGGTGTGTAGGTGAGTGACTTACTTTGAGAATGCAGCAGTTGACAGAATTGTAGTTCAGGGCTGACTCTGAATGATGCATGCAGTACACAGCCAATACATGGTTAGGTACAGGTTGTGTGGGTTGCCTGGCATCATGTTTAATATATGTACATGAGTTGGAGTAAGGTGTCAGTCCCTAGGGCCCTAGGTTGTCAGTACATGTGCTATGCATTGTCTCATAGCCAAGGCCAGGGCATACCGGGCATGCCTATGTCTGGCTACAGGGACAGCATCAGGATGTTCCTCCTCCGAGTCCCCCTGTGGGTGTGGCTGTGGCAACCTAGGCACTGGAGGGGGGGGCTGTGTATCCCTTCCCTTTGCTGATCCTGCTGCGGCTGTTTCCACAGGATCATATTGTGTAGCATGGCACAGACTGCGAATATCTGTGCAGATGTGGCTGGAGAGTACTGCCGGGCTCCAACAGATATATCAAGGCACCAGAACTGTGACTTCAGAAGCCCAAACACATGCTCTATGATGTTTCTAGTTTATGCATGTGCCTCATTATGGCATTCTTCCATGGGTGTATGTGCAGTTCTGATGGGTGTCAACATCCATGGTTCAAGTGCATAGCCAGCATCCCCTAGTAAATGGCCATGTGGGATGTCCCGCCTAGCAAACATCTGGTACAGCTGTGATGCATGCCAGATATGGGAGTTGTGATAACTGCCAGGGCTGCTAGCACATGCATTAATGATAATGCACTGGGCATTGCACATAGCCTGGCAGTTGATGGAGTGGTACCCCTTGTGGTTGACATAGATTCTACCCTCCTCACCAGGTGGTGCCTTGATGTGAACATGAGTGCAATCTATGGCGCTCAGTACCTCAGGGTAGTGTGCTATACAGTAGAAGTGTTGTATATTGCTGGCCCTCGCCTCAGGTGTGAGGGGAAAATAAATGTGCTCATTGGCATGTGGTAGCATGGCATCCAGGAACTGGCGGAGTAACCTGGATGCTGATGCCTATAAGACCCTCCCATCATGTCACAAGTTGGTCTTTGGAAAGCACCTATAGCTAGTATCCTAAGGGCTACACACACCTTTGTTTCTACTGGGATGGGTTCCCCTCTGCTGTCTCTGGGTCTGAGTTGAGGGAGGCAGAGTTCAGTGACTTCATGTAGTATGTCCCTGTCCACCCTGTAGCACTCTACAATCTCCAGCTCAAGTAGCTCCTGAAAGGTTACCCTGGGCCTGAACCCTCTTCTCCTTCTCAATCTAGGACTATAGTCAGCAGCAGTAGTAGCACTGACTTCAGCATCTGGCGCATACAAATGTAGCAAATCTGCAGCAGCCCCTAGCATTCCTTCATTTAAAAGTCCCAAGATTGTACTCCAGTGGTGCAGAGTATGGGGGGAGGAATCAAATTGTAGGGTGTATGCAGACTTTATAGCACTCTGCTGTAGGTGCTAATTGTGTGATCGGCTACCTGCCTAGTACATCAATAACATAATTTAATGGCTCTAGCTTAAATTAAACAGGGGTCATAAATGATTGATATATCACTGACTTTTAGATACACTCAGCACTGTGGCACTCCTCATACATAAGGAAAGCTTAGCAAATGGTGTACACACACACACCCAGACTTCCTCCATCAGCATGGTGGCATGCAGTGCAAACACACAGAGACATGCACCTGGAAAGTAAACAAAGCTTAGCAGTCAGTGTACACTCCTGCTCTGCTCAGTACTGTGGCATACCATGCAAAAAAGTGCAGCTGAGCTTAAATCAGCTTACAAGTCATTGGACACACCCTCCCTTGATGTCAGCTGCCTCCGAACACCAACACATTTCTGTGCCTACACAGAGAGGATATGCAGACACAAATACCCATTTGTGCTATTCAGTAACTCTGACTCATTTCCATAAGGATCTATGCTCACAACCTGGAAACAACACGGTTCAGAGCCTTACCTCATTAGGAACAGCACCAATGCACCACTGTACCACAGGGTCCTATAATATATTTCTGTTACATAACATTACTTTTGGTTTTTCCACTTTTTTATTTATTTATTTATTTTTTACAGCATGTTTGAGCACTGGGGCATGCTGTGCAAACATGCACAGATTATTAAAAAATGTAGTTATTTTAACTTATTTCACTTACTTTTTCAGACACACAGTGGATAGTTTTGCACATATCTGCATGTGCTATGCCATTTCTATCCATCTACCTACATTTGTACAGCCCCTACTGGCTGTCTACAATCTTGTACATGGAATTTTTCCATGTACACTATGAATACTGACATGTGATCTGCAAGGCTGCATATCTGCTTGCTGGATTGCTCTACTTAACTCATTTGCATGGAATTCATCTGCTTATGAGGTGATTTGCATGCCACAGATATATCCATGTTGGCGCATGCATGCGCACCACCCAGTTGTGTTTACTGAATCTAAATCCTGCTTACTGTCATGTAAGCAGCATGCCACAATGCCTACACAGTGAAAAAGAGCATGTAGGCATTATTAAATTCTCCCTTGAAGGTCTCACTAATTTTAAAAACTTTACTATATTCCCAAAATAAAGAAATTGTATTACAATTCTGTCAGCAAAAAATACAGCTATTTCAAATGCTCAATAAAATAATTTTTCTAACAACACAAAATACAATTTTAGATGTTTGGTATGATTAATTTAACAGCATTACTAAACAGTCTCTACAGCATGAATAATATATATATATATATATATATATATATATGTGTGTGTGTGTGTGTGTGTGTGTGTGTGTGTGTGCGTGTGTGTGTGCATGTGTGTGTTATCAAAACAGACTATAGAATCACATCACAGCTCACACTAGTCAAGTAACAGCTTTAAAAGTAAAGTGAAAGGATTATTGTAACAGCCTTATCAAGACTAGTGGTATAATTATACCCAAAATAAGTCATAATAGTTATTTAATAATACTCACAATATGACAAATAAGGATTCATTTGCTACAGAATAAAGAGTACTTTATATAATGGTGATGGAACGTGATAATGAAAAGACACTGGTAGAGTATCGAGATTTTATTTAAAAAAATAATAGTGGTAAAAAATGATTTTCATTTTACTATAATGTAATTATCTAAAAATAACTTGCATAAAAATACAAATTGCAAATTAAACTGTAAATGTGTATAAAAAATATAAGTAATGTACAAAGACATCAGTGGTTTGATTTAACATTAGTCTGGATATTGATAAGGCATTCGATTCCCTTAGTTGGTCATACTTACAAAATATCTTTTAAAGAATTTAACTTTACTTCAGATTTCACCAAACTGATATTAAATATTTATAGTGATTCTAAAGCATTTGTTAAGATTGGTTCATGTCTATCATCCCCAGTAAAAATTCATAAGGGAACTAGACAAGGTTGCCCTCTATCCCCATTATCTGTCACTTTATCACTGGAACCTTTTGCTTCATTTATTAGAAATAACCCAAATATCAAAGGATTTCAAGTTAATGAGGGATAGTGTCCAAAAGTTCAGCATTTTGCTGATGATATTCTACTAACATCCAGTGACATAGAAGGCTTTTTGCAACATATCATAAATGCCATAACTCTATTTGGAAAAATCTCAGGGCTCAATTTTAATCAAAATAAAATCAAAACACTTTTAATCAATAAGAAAATAAACAGCAATTTGCAAAAAATACAATATATTCAACTGGGAAAATGATAAGACAGATTATCTAGGAATAAGTATTAAGAATAAGTGGAATGAGACTATTAAATTTAACTTCACTAAACTAGTAGCTATAATCAGTGACGACTAAAAAGTGGAACAAAATGTTTTTCACCATGTAAGACAGAATTACATTAATAAAAATGATTATTTTGCCCAATATTTTATTTTACATGCAATCATTGATTTTACCTCCTCCTAAAAATTCTTTAAACAGATTCCCTATTACTAACATTTCTTTGGTCCCCAAAGAAACCAGGAATAACCTATAAATGGTATGTTAGATCCTGGGACAGTAATGGATTGGCTTTCCCAACATAGAATTATATTTGAAATCTGTTATTATTAACATAATACTACACTGTATTTCATCCATATATACCTCTAGCTGGAAACAACTACATGAAATACATATAACCTTCTCTGAGAACTCAGAAACACAGTTTAAGGAAACCTTTGGAATTAACAAAATATTTTGGATACTCAGTGAATATTGCCTATATAATAAGAAATTTAGCCACTTCTCACATGATACAAACCAAATATTTTATATTTTCAAAAATATAATTGACAACAATTATAGTTTAAACACCTTTTTCATTACATTCCCCATAGCTTATAAACCAGATTGCCTAGGCACCTTCAGTATCAATAAGATACATAATCTTAAAGAGAATAATCTAAAGTTTTGGCACCAGTTTATGGACAATAAGAACATCCAACCAATGAACTTTCTCTTAGCCAGATATAATGTCTATCAAGATAATTGGTTCTGTATTCAATCTTTAAGACAGTTTGTTGAAAATAAAGTGAGAATATCAATAAATCTAGAAACTGATATTATACCAAGATTGATTCAACTGTTCATATGGTGTAGTTCAGTGAACACTGAAAATAAATTGAGCATATCACCTGTATATAAAATCCTATGAGAAGACTTGATTACTTTTGACCCAGCTTTTTGGAATTACTCCATAAAGATTAATGGTAAACCTTTATCTAACGATAATAAGAAACAGTTATTAAATTCAATAAAAACACTTCATCATCTTTATATTGGAGACTATATACCTGGAGATTTATTCATAGAAGCTTTTACACTCCACACAGAATTAACCTTATAACCAAGAGTAATGAAAATGCTGGAGGTGTGGTGATATTCTTGAAGCCAACTGGGTTCATATGTTTATCGAATGTAAAACTCTCACACAACACTGGAGTGATTTTAGACATTTCACAAAAACCCTGTGGTCTGATAACTGTCAGATTACTAGCTCTTTGATATTATTCAATGTTCCTACCCCAAGTGTAATTTCTAGACATCAGTTACCTGTTCTTTGGTTAATTCTAGCTATTGCTTGAAAAAGAATTACACTGAACTAGAAAAATAAGCAAGATATTATGTTTACTGAGTTTATTTCAATAGCAAAATCTGTATGTAAAAAAGAAATGCAAACTATTTATCAGAGATCATCAAATGTAACATACAAAAGACTAGCTTGGCAAAAATTGGAAAGATTGTTAGATAAATATTGATCACCTTTCTTGGATAAAACAAATGTTTGTCATGGATGTTTGTATATAGTGTAAATAGTTATTATGTTTTATATTGTTTATTTCTAATACTTTATGTCCATGTTTATTAACAAAATTTAATAAAAATGTTTTTGAAAAAAAGATTATACAGTTATATAAATTATTTTAAGATTATAAACATTTGACTTGCTATCATATATAAGCAAACAAGCCAAGACTGGAGCAGAAGTTCCATTCAAAATAATAGATTGTACATTACCTAATAAAATAAATCAAATTTTACAGTGTGCAAATTACATTTTGCTACATATTATACCAATGTAGCAAGTTTACTTTTACAAATGTGACAAGTACATCAAGATGTGTTCAAAATATAATTTGATATCTGACATTTGACACATAAAATATTTAGGTATTAATTTTTGTTTCTAAAATTATCAGCTGCTGAGATTATTTAAGATCATTGTTTATTTTAAAAAGTTGCATTACAACTATCCATTATTTAAAAAAAGTAAATTTGTTTAGTATATTACAAATTTAGGAATGGGATTGTAAGATTATAATAACTGTCTTATTATTTCCATCTGAGATGTTGCATTCATCTGTCGGTTTGAAATGAATTTTGTATAATTTTTCCTAAGTCAGACTGACACAGAATGTTGCTGCGATGTGCCTAAAACATCCTTGGACAATTGTGATACTTAAGGAACACGTAAACAAAGCAGTCCACCAACAGACAGAATGTCTGAAAAGACTGGATGTTAGTGCATGCTTGAAGGATGAAATACACACAATGGACATCTTGTTATTTTCTTGGAACGAGCTACAACATAACATTTTCACCTGGTCTGGTAACAAGATTTGAACACTGAACAATCCTCTTTGCTATATCGTGCTATCTCTGATTTATCTTAGAAATATTGGTAAATGCATCATAATGTAGGATGAGCTTACTACAGAGTAAAAAGCAAAAAACTATTAAAGAGACTGTACTATCTTGTCTTTTCTAACAGCTATGTATCAGAATGAAATCATCTTTTGTACAATAAATTGTTAATGTATCTAAATCTTCAGAATGTTGTTCACGCTTTTGTATGAGTAAAGTCGATAGTCTAACAGGGGGTGGGGAGGGAGAACTGATAGGTTGAAAACAATAACATGGAATGTAGGGGTAGTATCAAATCTGATCAAACTAAACAAGATCATACATGGAAATATCAGAGAAATGGCAGAAGTGTGCATGTCACTGGAAGCAAACTAAAGATAAGACCAGGGCTGTGCTTGCAAATTATCTGTTTTGATCAGTGCACTACCCTGGTAAACAAACTAAATAAGAGAGAAAGAGAAGACAACCATATGAAAATAGCTGATGGTGATCTTATTGTATAGGATCACAAACCAGACAGATACTCCCAAGAGGAGGGGGATTGGAGAAATTGCATATGGGACAGAAGTAAACAAAAACCCAACAAAAGCCAGCAAAACTGGAGGAGGGGCTAAAGAGGGTAATAACTGAAAACCAACAAGACAAGATGGCTGAAGAGCCTGAAGCAACATAGAATGAAAGCAAGATTAATAAAAGAAGCAGGGAGTGAAAAAGTTACAAATATTACTTTTGAGGACCCAGTGATACATAGTGTCACAGTTGCAATTAAAAAAAGAGAGTAAAAGGGGACAAAGAAAGAACAGAAGTAACCAAAAGAGTAGAGAGAAAAGAGTTTTGGTAAGAAGAGGAAGAGATGTCAGAGAAGGCCATAGCTCGGGTACTCATACTGAAAAGGGAAAGATCAGGTATAAGAAGACTGTGGTAAAATTAGACAATAGCTGAGACAGAGGAGGAAATGAAGAAGGAAGTCAATGCTTTTTTTTTCAAGATATATGCTTAGGAAAATAAACTGAGATTGAATTAAAACTTTAGAAATTAAAAGAAAAATGTATAAACGAAGAAAGAAAGGTACTAAATGAACCAGTCCATGGTAACAATTTGATGAAGGGACTCAAAGACATAATAGGAGAAATGGCATCAGAGGAAGGATAGGTACCCAAAAGAATTTCACAAAATAGTAGGAAAGGTGTTAGTGGATGAAATGAACATGGGGAATGTGAGGAGGAACTACCTATGTCAGTGCAACAAATGTGAATCATAGTAATCACTAAAGAAATGTGAAATGGTAGAGGTGGGAGCACTGAGCTAAATATCATTAGTTAATAAATTATTAATTAATTTATATATTTATTTACATTTAGTTGACCAAGTTAACCCTGCTGTGCCAAAGCCCTTTTTCAGAGGAGGCCCAGTAAAATAAAAGATCAAAATAAAGTTTATAAAATTTCATTTTAAATAAAGTATAATCAATACATGAAAACTGTTGATGTGCATTTGTGCATGAAATATATGGACAGTTATTATTAGCAAAACATTTAGCAACTTTATAAGGAAAGTTGGATAAAACAAATAAGAAAATACATTTATAGTAAAATGGATAGATATCAATATAGAAAGTGTCTGAAGGTCTCCTGGCAGATTGGTAGGCGAAAGGGATTATGTTTTGGTTAGAAGTATTCAAAAAAAAAACAAAAGAAAAGAAATTGTATTGATAGCAATGTACATGCCTTGGTGGTAGAGCTGCTAGGTGTGGAGAAGGGAACTACCATAGTTTACTGCATTTTCATAATAGTTTAGACTACGTACTTTCCCATCTCGGTATTTCTAGTCTAAGGGAAAATGTTAGAGAATCCTAGCCTGTTCTTGATCTCCGATTATATGTGACAATACCATCTCATTTTCAGATAGTAATATGGCTTCTGCAATGAGAAAATCACTTCAACTACCATCTGGATTCTTTCCAATGACATCTTAATCAATAATGATAAAGGAAATATGACTTGTGATGTATTTTTGGCCCTCATCAAAGGGAGGTCAGTGAATAGCAACACCAAAAATAGAAACTGACCAGCTTCAGATTTCCATTTCCTCAAACTACATATGCTTATGAGGAATTCTGGAGACCTATATCAAAAATGAACAAAAAAAAAATTACATTGGCTTTGACCAGTAATGCAAATTCTGTGAGTTAAGTCCATGGCCCGTTCTATTGACTGGGTCTTCCTGGTGGAAGGGGTGTCCCAGCTGTATGTTTGTACTGGTACTGCAGGCATTATTATGATGGAAAGGATACTGCCCCCCATTACTGTTACTAACATTCAACTGTAGCTGTATTGCAAGCTGTGAGCAAGTTGGATGTGGCCAAAGGATGTGAGGCTGGATGTTTATTGTTTTCTATGAGCTGTCTCCTATATATTCAGAAGACAACTCAAATCTACGTCATAGATGGACTTCAGGCTAGTCTTCATTAGCACAGGCCTCTTACTTCAGATGTGAGAATGTTTACAGGACAAAATTTTTATCAGTCATACAATCAATCTCATATCTGATGTACATGTGGCACTTTTGTGCAAACTAGCTCAGGCACTGTCAGTTCCACATATGTGCCAGGACTAATACTGCAGGCATGCTAAATGTATGCAGTGCCAGTTTTCACATACAGATGCAGCTGTGAGTATATCTTGGTTTGGAAGACATTGGCAGCTGTGGGTTGGGCTTGACAGTGTTCATACTATGCCAAGAAGAGGTAATGAGCTTCTGTGGTAATGGGATTCATTTACATATAAAGTTTCAGAATGGCATTACCTTGAGCTGGTGTAGTGGTTATCCTTCACAATTATGGCATTGATGTTGCTTGAGGTAATGGCAAAAGTACTCTTCTGTCAACAAGATGTTGTACTGATGGCAGAGCCGAAATTCAGTATTGGGGTAACACTAAAAGATGATGTAGCATCTCTGCAATGCCATCCTGATTCTTTTGCAACCTGTGGGAATGTATTGATCCTGGAAGAAATAATGGAAAATTAAGAATGACAGCAGCATTAAACAAGTTAAATTGAAAGTCCTAGAGCTGACATCTTTCAGAAGGGCAGCTACATGAGAAGAAAAAACTGCAGTGTGAAAAAAGAGGGACTTTCACTTAGATGTGGTGTGAGGAATCATTTTTTCACTGATTAAATGATAAACGCATGGAACATTCTTGCAGAAGAAACTGTAGATTCATGATGGAATTAAAAAATGCATGAAAAAAGACAACATGATTATGGTGGGATGTAGGTTGATTACAAGCAACTGTAGCTTATCCCTTAGGTAGTGGAATGGGAGCTCTGTGTGGCTCAATACATTTTACCTGCTAATAGTGTCTGTTTTTTTCTGATAGTTCTGTTTTATAGATGCTCATTTCAGTTAGATATACAAGCATATAGATAGACAGATAGACACACACACACACACACACACACACACACACACACACACAAACACACATATATATATATATTTATATATATATATATATATATATATATATATATATATATATATATATATATATATATATACATATATATATATATATATATATATATGTGTGTGTGTGTGTGTATGTGTATATACAGTGGATATAAAACGTTTACAATGCCAGGTTTTTGTGATATAAAAATAATGAGACCACACTAGATCATTTCAAAACTTTTCTCACCCTTAATGTGACCTATAAAGTATACAATTCAATTGAAAAACAAACAAATCTCTTAGGGAAAAAAATATAAAAAATAAAAAAACGTAAAATACGTTGGTTGCATAAGTGTGCACACCCTTAAACAAATACTTTGTTGTGTGTAAACACCCTTAAACTAATACTTTGTTGAAGTACCTTTTGATTTAATTACAACATTCAGTCTTCTTGGGTACACACCTACCATCAAATAAAGAGACTCTGATTAACCCAAAATAAAGTTGTCCTAGTAGAATTTTCCTGACATTTACCCAGTTGCCTACTACAACAAAAGCTATGGTTCATAGAGAGCTTAAAAAGCATCAAAGGGATCTCATTGTTGAAAGGTATCAGTCAGGATAAGGGAAACATTTCCACAGCACTGGATATACCATGGACCACAGTGAAGGCAGTCATGAAAAAGTGGAGAAATATGGGACAACAGTGATGTTGCAAAGAACTGGATGTCCCTCCAAAATTGATGAAAAGACAAGATGAAAACTGGTCAGGAAGGCTGCCAAGAGACCTACAGCAACACTGAAGGAGCTGCAGGAATTTCTGGCAAGTACTGGTTGTGTACTACATGTGATAACAATCTCCCCTATTCTGCATATGTCTGGACTATGGGGTAGGGTTGCAAGACAGAAGCTTTTTTTTTACACAGAAAAACATCCAGGCCCAGCTAAAATTTGCAAAACAATATATCAAGTCTCCCAAAAGCATGTGGGAAAATGTGTTATGATCTGATGAGTCCAAGGTTGAACTTTTTGGCCAAAATTCCAAAAGGTACATTTGACACAAAAGCAACACTTTGCATCACCAAAAGAAAACCATCCCCACAGTGAATTATGGTGGTGGCAGTATCATGCTTTGGGGTTGCTTTTCTTCTACTGGAACTGGAGCTTTAGTCAAGGTGGAGGGAATTATGAACAGTGCCAAATACCAGTCAATTTTGGCCCAAAACCTTCAGGCATTTACTAAAAAGCTGAAGATGAAGAAGGATTTCACCTTTCAACATGACAATGACCCCAAGCATACACCCAAAGCCATAAAGGAATAGCTTTGTCAGAATAAAATTAAAGTTTTGGAATGGCTCAGCCCAGACCTAAATCCAATAGAAAATCTGTGGGGGGACCGGAAGAGGGCTGTGGACAAGAGATGCCCTTGCAATTTGACAAATTTGGACTTCTTTTGCAAGGAAGAGTGGGCAAATATTGCCAAGTCAAGATATGCCATGCTGATAGACTCCTACCCAAGAAGAGTGAATGCTGTAATTAAATCAAAAGGTGCTTCTGCAAAGTATTAGTTTAAGGGTGTGCACACACAACAAAATATTAGTTTAAGGATGTGCACACTTATGCAACCAATGTATTGTACATTTTTTTATTTTTTATACTTTTTCCCCTAACAGATTTGTTTGTTTTTCAACTGAATTGTGCAGGTTATAGGTCACATTAAAGGTGGGAAAAGTTTTGAAATAATTTATGTGGTCTCATTTTTTTTTATATTACAAAAACCTGGCATTTTAACAGGGATGTGTAAACTTTTTATATCCACTGTATGTAGAGAGAGAGAGACACTGGTACAGAAACATCTAGCTATCTAGTTAAGGGTATAACTTTACTCTCTGAAACTCATAGCTAAATGTGTTACGCATTAATAGCTATGCAAGTCTGTAAGAGATAGGATGGGATGCCCACACATAGTCTGTGCTCATTGTTAAGAACATTACGTTTTTCTTTTTTTCTTTTTTCTTTTCTTTTTTCCCCACTAGTCATATTGGTGGCCAGAATAAAACCTACATTGTATTACTTAGATTAAGGATGAAATTGTGTTTATTTATTAATTTGTGTAGAATACAGCAGTTACAATCATGGCCATAATACCACCAAGGCTACAGAGCTAGGAAAACAGTCACATCCACAGCAGAGCTTGTAAAAAATAAATTTATTGTTTGGTGCAGGCAAATTATGACAGTTGTAAAGAATTGGATTCTTTCAGATGGTAGTATGTTTTGTGAGAATAAAATTACATGAATTTACTTTGACTGACTGAGACATTCCTGTGTGTATTGTCCATTTACGTGAAGGCCAAGGGAGAAAAGCTCTAAAATAAAAAGACAATAAAAAATACAGTAACAATAGTGTACACATAGGATATGGAAAGCAACAACAGCATGTATATATATATATATATATATATATATATATATATATATATATATATATATATATATATATATCTGGGTCTTCTTCTTTTGACCTAACTTTCATTTGCCCGACACTCATTTTATGGACCCCATTTGACTGAAATTTCATTTGCCCGACACTTCATTTGACCGACAAGTATTATTAGCAAGAAAATGTAATATGTCCCCTTCCCCACTGTAGTGCGACCCTGGAGTTAGAATATATAGTTAGGGGGGGTGTGGGGGGCGAAGCCCCCCACTTCATTTCATATGATATTGTTAACTTTTGATGTAATATTGCTTAGTAAAAGAAAAGTAGGTGGGGGGCTTTGCCCCCATACCCCCCATTGTAGGGGGCTGTGCCCCCCACACCCCCCCTAACTAAATATTCTAACTCCAGGGTCGCACTACAGTGGGGAAGGGGGCATATTCAATTTTCTTGCTAATAATACTTGTCGGGCAAATGAAGTGTCGGGCAAATGAAATTTCAGTCATTTGGTCTCGGGCAAATGGGTGTCGGGCAAATGGGAGTTAGGTCAAAAGAAGTAGACCCTTATATATATATATATATATATATATATATATATATATATATATATATATATATATATATATATAATTATTTGCTTGCATTGTAGCTCCCAAAGTAGAGAAATTTTTTAAACATTATTTTATTTTATTTCTTCTTGCCTGAAGTGTTGTGTATTGGACTAGATATTTTCTTCACAGACCAGTGGAGGGTGAACTGTATGCACCCCTTTCCCTTCCTCCAGTTCTCTCAGTTACAGCTTGTTTGGCATTGTAAGACGCAAGAAAACAGTGGCATGCTGCATTGGTTAGTTAAAAAAGGCAACTTGAGAAAATGGCAGTGAGTGAAGCACTGTAACAACCAAAGTAAAGAGAACTGTTCATACACACACACACACACACACACACACACACACACACACACACACACACACACACACACACACACACACACATATATATATATATATATATATATATATATATATATATATATATATATAAGAAAGAAACTGTTGAAAAAAAGAGTAAAATCCCATGATTGGAGCAACTTCGTGGTCAGCCTCAGTAAGAAGCTGAGATCCCTCATACAATCCTCCAAAGCTAGTTACAAAAACAAAATCACCACTGATTTTAACGACAACCACAAAGCATTGTATATCTATATCAAGAATCTCATTGGCAACACTCAGATCTGCTCTGAGTTACAGCACAATGGCACTAAATATGCAGAACCAACTGATATTGCCAACATCCTGGCAGATAGGTTCAGTGCTAACTTTACCCCTCTCTCATCCCCTAAAGGGCCCATCATTATACCGGAAGAATGCAAAGTACCTGTAATCATGGTTGCACAGGTAAAAAACACAATCTTCAAAGCCAAAAGCACAGCATCCATGGGAACTGACAACATCCCAGGCTGCGTTCTACATGAACTACAGAACGAACTGGCACCCCACCTAAGTACCATGATCAATCATAGCCTCACCTCAGGCTTTGTGCCCACTGAATGGCGCACAGCAATGGTTATCCCACTCCACAAAGGGGGAGCCACCACGGACCCTGGGAACTACCGGCCCATTAGCCTGATCAGCCTGGTCTGCAAGGCTATGGAGCGTATCATCATGGAACTTATAAACAATGACACTGGTAATCTCCAAACTCTGGACCCTACCCAGTTCGGGATTGTAAAGTGCAGATCATGTCTCCTAAACCTGATAGACTTCTTTGAAGCAGTCACCAAAGCAGTAGATGAGGGTAAAGTGGTACACACAGCCTATCTAGATCTCGCCAAGGCTTTTGAAACCATCCCCCACTCTGGAATTATAGACAAACTCACTAAACTAGATATAAATCCCTATGTCACAAGATGGGTTGCCAAGTGGCTCACTGACCGAACCCACACTGTGAAAGTAGCAGACTCTAAATCCAACTTCAGACCAGTGACAAGTGGAGTACCACAGGGTTCAGTCCTAGGCCTTCTCCTGTTTGGTATCTACTTCTCTGAAGTACAGGCTAACACAGAAGGTCTTTGGCTAACAACATTTGCAGATGACTGCAAACTAGGAGCCATAATCAAATCTCCTAACGATGTGGATATCCTACAAAAGGGCCTCACTGAGACAGATGCCTGGTGTCAAAGCCATGGCCTCAGGCTCAATGCCAAAAAGTGCATTGTCATCCCTTTTGGTAAAAACTCTGTAGCCATGAACTACCACATAGGTGGTAGTCTACTTAACACCGAAAGTGTGATAAGAGACCTTGGGACACAGGTGGACAGTAGTCTCTCCTTTGATAATCACATCGCCACAGTAGTCAGGAAATCCTTCTACATGGCACACCTCATCACAAAAGTTTTCTCATCCAGGAAAAAAGAGGCCATTGTTCCCCTCTACTCATCACTCATTAGACCCATTATAGAGAACAATACCCCTTTGGTATGTACTTCACAAGACATCTACAACAGCTAGAAAGTCCACAGAAATACCTCACAAAGAGGATTACCAGCCTCAAACAGATGCCCTATGCAGACCTTCTCAAAAAACTCCAGCTTTACTCTGTCACATATTGCCTACTTAGAGGCGATCTCTGCCTAACATACAAAGCTATGTCAAACCCATAGCTGTTGGACATGCTCCACATAAAGAAATCCCAATTCCCTCTGAGCTACATGCTCTAGGGACCTAAGCCTTGCCACCACAATAAATAGAACATGCTGGAGGGATAGATTCCTGTCTCAGAGATTTCCCATACTCTGGAACAAACTACCTATCTATATAAAACAAACCTCATTAGCACTCTTCAAGTAAAATCTTGAGGATTGGATGGGAGATAGGAAATTCACCCCGGGGATCACTTCTGTGGCTCTGCTTGATAGGGGCACAGGAAAATAATTTTCTTGGGTGGCAAAAGCCAGGGTACAGTTTAGCAAGGCTTATATAGGCCCTAGGGCCAATAGCCTAGTACCTATCTATGAACCTATGAACTTGGAAGATTGAGGTTGAAATCATGGGTCCACGTCTACTTAACGTTGATCCATACATGTTTGAATCCACAACAGCGAATGCTAGTGTACATTTGTTCATATGAGGTCAACGTTCTGATTGGAGGTCATACTACAGTGGGGATCAGGAAATTTACCCTTTTCCTCAGTGTAGTGCAATCTTGGAGTTTTTACATATAATAAGCAGTGGGTGTGGGGGGACAGCCCTCCACATGGGGATGCAGAGGGGCTTGCCGACTGAAAAACATTGGTAGGAAATCAGTGGAAGTCAAGGTACATTGGGTAATGTCAATAATATAGAATTTTGAATTATCCACATTACCACTTTCATTGTTTTGATTAAAAAATGTTTTCATTTTCGACTTTATTTTTTTGAGTAAGTCATTACTCGAACAAATGTTTCTAAATTTTGATAGTAAATAGTAGCTATATATGATCCAATGTTGTGTATTTTTGTCAGGTCAAACCTGTGGGTTGTCAGATCCAATAGACTCTGACCTTGGTGCTGATCTCGAAGCTATCGGATACAGAGCTCTGATTCCTCCCCTACCCATAATTATCCAGGTTGCTACTCAGATACTCAGATCTCTTTTGCTGCCTTAACAGCACAGGCGTGCTCAAAGAACTCACCATTTCACAGTAGGTTTAAATAAAGTTTTCTTATTTTCTATCTAACTGTGCATCTTCTCCTGCCATAAGAGTCTCCTCTTACCAAATTCTACCTTTAGTTTTATTAGCTATCTATAGTAAATTTTCTCAATTTCCTTAGCTGAAAGCTAAGGCCTTTTGGGCCTTTCCCCTAGATAGGATGTTCACCCTTATTCTATCTTCTTAACAAAAAAGACATATTTTTCTAGTATTCATCCTGATTTATCATGTCATAACTGACAGGTTTTAAGAAATGTTCAAAATGCAGTAACAAGTTTATTCAACAAGACCCACACTCCAGGTGTGTGTGTATACTGTCTAGGTGCTCTGCACCTTAACATAGAATGCCATTTCTGTACATCTTTCAGTGCCAGGTACCTCCAGACTAGAAGGAACAAGTTGGTTCTCAAGGGCCTCCTTCCAGCACAAACAGGGGCTACCCCATTACCATCCTCATCTTTCAAACATGATAAACTGGAAACTAAAGTTCCAAATAAGGATAAAGACAAAAGAGAGAAAAAGAGAAACAAAAAGAAAAGGAAAGGAGCACATCTCTATACAAAACTTCAAAAAAGTGGTCTCCTGAACCAACTATCTCAGTTAGTCCCATTCCCAAGGTTACAAGAAGGTTAGAATCTACTCTAACTTGAGAAAGATCCCCTATCCATTCCAGTTATTCACCGGGCCCAGTGAGATCCAGATTGCAGTCACCCATTCTCCAGGAAAAGAGATACTCTCATCTTTCCTCAACAGCAGCATGCACTCAGTTGTCTAGAAGCCTCACAGAATTTGACATCGATCTGATGATGAGAAAGTTTTTGAGGAATCAAATACAGCTTGGGGTTATTCTGGTACCATCTCCTGGGAAGGTACCAAGTACAGGCCAAGTCACCCCTCCCTTGCATGAATCCATACTGATTATACATTTGGGCTCAGGCTTGTTGGAACCGTCCAGAACCAGAGCACCTTTGCTGGTGCCAGAGTTGTTTACATCTTTGACACTGACCATATCCCTATCTCTCTCAACCCTGATGCCTTTGAATTGAGATTAGACTAGGAGCCAAAGCGGTGACATCAAGATTTGTAGGAGTGAATCAACACTGAGGTTTTTGGAGCCATCTTTTCCCCTTGGAGGTCAGCTTCAGGACCTGTGCTCTTCAGTGCAGAGACTTCCATCTTTTGCTTGGAATGGAGTGAGTCTTCTGTACTCATGACAGAACCAGCTTTTGAGGCTTTCAAAAGGGTTTTAGCAACTAACAAAGAGACTTTAGCTTCATCCAGCTCAGTTCCACCCAGACCTCATCTGCACTCTGTATCTTCACCTCTACATTGTAGTTGATACCGAAAGTTGTCATCAACTACCTGTAAGGAAATATGATTTGTTATCTCCCCATCTAACTCTGACCCCTCCCAACACTCCTGCAAGAGGGTGTTTCCACAAAGAGGATGTGCAAGCAGAAGCACCTGGACTCATCACCAGAATCTTGCAGCGAAGATACTGACTTGGAAGAAGGTGAGGGTTCCCCTCACTCCCTCTCTGAAAATCTCAGCTTTGGTGGTGCTTGAATCAATGAAGCCGAGACGAAGTTGGTCATCCCAAGACCCTTCACCTGATAAGTCAGTATTCTTGGAGGTTTTTAGTACTGGACCAATATTGTCCTGGGTAGCACCATCCTTTGATTCCCTTATAGATCTTATGGCTCAACAAGTGTGGAAGGATCTGGACATGGTGGAGCCCATTCCCAAAAAGGCCAACAGAATCTTATCAGCACCTGTGAATTGGAAGTACTGGAGTAAAGACCCACAGGTAGATTAGCTTTCAGAAGAAAGCTCATCTGTTCATCCTCCCAGCAGAGAATCTAGGATGATGGACAGAACTGGAAAGCAGATTTATGGATCAGCAAATTTTGCCCTCAGATCGTTGAACTACCTTGCACATTTCACAGGATTCCAGAGAGACTTGACAAAAGAGATCTCCAAGTTGCTCTCAGGGGTATTACAAGCAGATGTTCAGAAGACAGTGGGTTCCCAGCTTTCCACCCTTCGACCTTTTTCAAATGTGGCCATACATCTGCTTAAAAGTGCTTCTCTAGGATTCTCTATAAACCTACCAAAATGCCAGTTGACCAACTCAGATGATAGAATTCATCAGATACCACCTCAGCACCAGACTTCAGATACTCAGCCTTCCCCAGTCCAGGATCCAGTCACTTTGTCTAACAGCTCTTCAAGTCTTACATCACCCAAAACCACCACTGAGGTTAATCCTACATATGCTGGGTCACGTGACCCTAATGGTTTCTCCTGCAAGATTTTTCATGAGAGTTTTTCAATGGACTTTCCCAGTACAATGGTGTCAATTCATTCACCCTCCAAGTGCAAAAATTCAAATTACACAAATCTGCAAAAAACACATCATTTGGTGGATAACATCTCAATCTGTGACCAAAGGATGCCCTTTCTAGATGGACCTGCCAACAACAATGGTAACCACGGACACATCGCTTTGTAGGTTTGGGGGGACACTTTGAAGGGAAGATGGTCCAAGATACGCAGTCATCAGCAGAGGCAAATCTTTATATCAGTATTTTGGAACTGAAAGCAGTTCTCCAAGCTTTGCAGGCATTTCAAGACCTACTCTACAGGGGTGTGATATAGCTGCAGATAGGCAACATGACTGCGGCTTGGTACATCAACAAACAAGGAGGAGCTCATTCTGATCCTCTTTGTTGAGAAGCCATGAGAGTCTGGCAATGGGCAATGTCTTCATAATGCTCTCTGATAGCAATGCACTTCCTAGGTCTTCCAATGTATTTGTGGACAAATTGAGCAAGACTCTTCTAATGCCTCATGAGTGCTCCCTCAATCCAAAAGCAAATAATTATCGGTCACTGGGGCCAAACATGTTCTGACATTTTTGCCTTCTATCTAAACAACAAATATAGCAGGTATTTTGCCCTAATCTCCTCACAGGGAGAGTCACCAAGGGATGCACTTGTCCAAAATTGGTCCCAGGTTTCCCATATGCATTTCCACTGCTATCATTAATGAACAAGTTCATACAGAAAGCAAGGCAATGCAAGGCCAGGTTAATCATCATTGCCCACTTTTGGCCCCAACAGACATGGTTCCCCTTCATCTGGCCTCTTCTAGTACATCCTCCATGGATACTGGATTATTAACCAGATCTTCTGTTGCACCTATCTGGACTGCCTCCTCCAGACCAGAAATCTATGAAGTTAACCACATGATTCCACCAGTTATAACCGCAGCCAGAGATGCCAGACTTCCCCCCTGCAGTAGTCAGTATTCTTTCTGCTTCACATAAACCTTTAACCAGGAAGTTTTACCACAGTAAATGGAAGGGATTCTCAGTCTAGGCCTATACCAACAGTCTAGACCCCTTTACAGCACCAGCACTATCCATTCTTGAATTTCTGTCTGATCTCTTTGTGGCAAAGGCTCTAATTTTGCTATTATTAAAATACAATTGACAGCAATCTCCAATTTTTATGTAGGTCTGAATGATACCTCTGTTGCATCTTTCAAGATTTTGAAAGCTTCTTTAAAGGGTACATTTCTGTTGAGACCTCCCATTAGAGACCCAGCACCCCCATGGGACATTACTATTCCTTTACAGGCTTTAACCCAGGCTCAATTTGAGGCTGCGAACACAGTAGATTTAAAATTTCTTATATGGAAAAAACATTTACCTGGTTGCAGTAACATCAGCTAGGTGAATCTTGGAACTACAAGACTGTCATCAAAGCCCCCATATCTGATTTTTCACAAAGACACAGTTTCTCTTACTTCTTAAGGTGGCATCCAGTGCTAACTTAAATCAATTTATTCATCTTCCAGTGCTCTTTTCAAGATATTCAAAAAAGGGAGAGTGCATACTACATTTGTTAGATGTTCACAGACAACTCAGATTCTATATTTGCAGGACAAGGGTCTTCAGAAAGGATGAACAGTTTATTCATTTTCTTTGCCAGATCAAAATTAAGAAAAGCAGTGTCTAAAATTACCTCTATACATACCTTTGTATCTAAGTTGGACACACAATCAAGATCACGTTCATCTTTTGGCTCCACCATAATCAGGAATGTCCTTCCCTGATACCACCCAGTCTGACAGCTTGGGATTCTGTCACACATGTCTGAATGGATGAAAATAGACAACACTGGATATGAAAGTTATGTACTTAGCATAATGTTAGACCCATGTTGTCTGATTTTCATTTGCTTTAAATGCTTCCCAACCCCTTCCAAACTGTCCCTTTTGGCTTCTAAATGTCTGACTGGCTGCTACTCCTTATCTTCGCTCACTCAAACGACTGGTATACATTTAATAAACCTTTCAGCTCTACAGTTTATTCCTTTCCCTGGGCAATTTTTCACATATGTAGTATATATATTATTCCACTTTGTAAGAAGCAAACTAGCAAACTTGATCTGAGTATCTGTATAGCAACCCAGGGAGTTATGGGTAGGGGAGGAGTCAGAGCTCTGAATCTGATAGCATTGAGATCGGCACTGAGGTCAGATCTCACCAAATCCAACAATCTACAGATTTGAAGTGAATCTAAATCAGACAACATGGATCCTGTGTTATGGTATGTACATAAATTTCATTTTTATTTTATTTTTCATGTTCTTGCCTTTGAGGAAGGGTTGTATGTGAGGCAAGAATGTTTTATTTCAGGGAATATGTGCATCTTTACATAATGAAAGTGACAAGGACAAGAAAAATACAAATTGAACACTAAAGATAACTTTGTTTACAGAGTATTTTCTACCTGTACCTTACATTATGAAGCAATTTCATTTATACTGCCTGTCAGACCTAAAAGATGTTTAATATGATGCAGTGCATGCTACATGCATTCAAATCACATCTATATATTTAGGTGTACCGATGGTAACTGCCAAAATTTTAAATAGCAATTTAAATTATATGAAGTGAAAAAGAGTACAAACAATGCTATGAAAAGGAGGTACAAACAGATTTTATACAAAGCAGCTCAGTGGTGAGCTCTGAGGAAATAACTAGCCTTGTTCTTACCATACAAGAGAACAATTCTCTAGCCCTAATTACAATGAGTGTGAACCAGGAGATAATTAAGGAGGGGTGGAGTCTAAAAAGAGTAAGAGGCAGACGAGTGACGTGGAAGAAGAAGAAGAATATGTAGATTAATTACATCTAATAGAAACTGATAATGTATCGGAACTAAGGACAAACGGGAGCAAAAGAAGGAGAAGAGTGTTGCTGGCAGTGCTGCAAGGTTTATGTAAGGAAAGTACTGTGGTAAAGGATGGGTACTGGAACGTATAAGCCATTCCATAAGTGAAGTCCAGGTAAAAATAAGGAATGAGAATTGGGACACTCCAGAAGGAGGCGAGAAAGCTCTTATGGAACATGATAACACACCCAGCAATGCACCTCAATATAGGGGTCAGTGCCCATACAGATAATAATAATAATATGATATTTTATGTTAAAAGATATGGAAAATTATTTATTATATCTATTTATTATTTTATTGTATTTTACATTTGTTTACCAGGAAAGTCCAACTGGACACAGGTTCTTTTTCAGCGAAGCCCAGGGAGAAAAGCTCCATTTTTACTTAGTAAATCAAAATACAATATAACACAATACAAACAATACAAAAGAATGCAAAAAAAAAGCAATGCAACAGATAGGGAAAAAAATACATTACATGAAGAAATAGTAGTTTGCAAAAAGACAATGTCATGGATTTTAAATACAGAATCTGGAGTACCAATGGGGTTATAATAATTGAATAAGAGTTAGTTCTGTGGTGCAAACAAGCCAGTTGTTGACAGAGAAAATATACAAGTCCTAGTACTTAAGGCATTATGTGCCAGGTATTGACAAACAGAGAGTCATAGTTGTGGATGCATGATGTCAGATATTAGGAAAAGTGTAGCCAGGATTATTAACAGTAATAACAATTATTCTCGTGCAGTCAGGTGTGGCAACAACAATGATAAACGGATTGCCTTACCTTTTGAAGTGATACAGAAGGTGGCTGACATCACAGCATATTGTGATAGGTGTGGGGTAAAGGTGTTACTTATGAGCAAATTGCCAGCAAAAAATGATAGGGATTTGAATTTAGCAATTTGATTGAATAGTATAATAAAAGGGAAATGTTGCAAACTAATAATTCCCACATATGTGTGTGAGTATATGGTTGGCTGACGAGAATATTTCCCTAGGATTGTATACTACCTTTGATAGTGAATAAAATTCTGAGTTATAAACTGCAAAAACTAACAAAAGAATTTTTTTTCGAGGGAAAAATTATAACACCATGGAAGTTGAAGCCAGAATAAAAAAAACAAGAGCTTACAAATGCATGCAGTACAAGAAGTATTAATAACAAACTGCCAGAATCAGAAACTGCATTCTACTCAGGATATATGCATGTAGGAATTTTTACTAAAACACCATTCAGTGAAAAAAACAAAACTCTAAAACTCAGAGGCTATATGGGGTACTATAACTATAGACCAAATTCCATGGAGATGGCATCTCAATATATGTAAAATACAGTCTTAGCTCTCTAATGGGAAAGTTATCTCTGTCTAGTGGGCAAAGGGACTAAAATTAAAATTATACATGTTTACAGTCCTCATCACAGAAGGAACTGGTAGGATGTGCAGGACATGAGAAAATAGTGTTGGGTGGAGAAAGCCTGGTATTGACCGGAATGATATGCAGGTATGAGTAAAGTCGGATATCATCATATTGGATTTATTATATCAAAAAAATTACTCAGGAAGCTTTAACAGCCACTGAAACATGGTTTCATAGCTCACAAATCATGCTCAATCCAAAAAACACCAAACTACTACTTTTTTACACAAATCCCTCTGTCATGAAAAAAAATTAAATTTACAGTCCTCTTTCTTGATAATAGAACAATTTCACAGCAAATTATTAAAGGCGATAGTGGAATATAAGCTTACATTCGACCTGCATATACAAAATTGCATAAGAAAAACTCATCCAAAACTCTGGATGCTTTACAGAACCAAACCTTTCTCACCGATGCAACTAAAATGACACTTGCCACTACTTATCTGTTCCCCACACTTCTTTATGGCATTCCAGCCCTTACTAACTATCAGGCTTCACAAAATGCTATAACAAAGTTGCTAAATTTGCAGCAAATACCCCTTTCAGAACCCACCACTGTATAGCACTGAAAACTTAAATTGGTTAGAACATACACAGCTTCTTACCACCTATAAAATTATCCAGCATCCATCTGCCACACAGCTATGTTCCCAGTCAGTCATTGTGATCCAGTGACCAAACACTCCTGTCTACAAACCTATCAAATCTGCTGGGCATTGTCTGTACTCGTACAAGGTTGCTAAGGCCTGGAACTCCTTACAAGTATCCATCAGATCAATACTCTCCCATCTTTTAAAACCACTCTGAAAGACTTTCCAGATAAAATCTGTCTTTATTCTTGCTCAAAACCACTTCTGATTAACTAAAACAATATTTGCTGCATATCTGTTTGTTTAAACTGTGCAACTGTTTAACTGCATTTTTAGATCGCCTGCTAATTGATTTCCTCTTACAACTGTAATTACTGTTCATCTGCTTGTTCTCTGTTCATTGTACTAGCATAGACTAAATTCAGGATCTGCTGAATCTAGTACTGTTTGTGACTTTTGGAGCTTGTAGTACAGTTAATCTTTTGTCTGGAGATGCCTAGCTGTGCTTTATGGGAGAAGGTTAGGTTGGTCTGATCTAACTAGAGTTACTGCTACAGGACTCTGCTTATGGTGTTTTTGATTGGATAATTTGAACTTTGGCTGGTTCCCGTTTCTCTGACCTAAATAGCCAGTGTTTGAAATGGTTTGTGCTTGTTCGCTCAAAACTGCAGTGAGTTAGGCTTTCTGCCCTTGCTCTGTTGTTTTCTAAAAACCTGCTGTGAGACTGCAAAAGATAAGTGCTTGTTTTCAACTGTTTTCTGCACATCTGCTTAACTAAAACAATATTTGCTGCATATCTGTTTAAACTGTGTAACTGTACTTTAGGCCCAGTGAATTGAATCCTTGCCTCTGTTCTGATCTCTGTCTCCTTTTTTGTTTTTTCCCACCCACCCACCTGCCCAACTGTTGTTGTTGTGGTCTTAAAGCATGGTGGCTTTTGAGTTGCCCGGCTCTACCAAAAATTTGATATTGGACTGTGAAGACTGGTAGAGAAGGGTGAAGGCTGCCAGTCTAGCCAGATAGAATTGTGCAGATAATTCTATCATTTGTAAATATGAATGTGAATCACAGGCTTATTGATTTAAATGAAAAAAAAATGCTGTTACAAAAATGTGGCAACAGTGCTCTCTACTGACCCAGGAAAGCATGCTGTGATATTTGATCTAAAGTAAGCTCCAGTCCGGCTGGATGAAGGCTTCCTGCCTATTCTTTTAGGGCTAAAGTTAATGGCCAGAATTTACATGTAGAATGTCCTTATAAGTGTAAAAGAATATAAAGATTAGGCTAAGTGTTTTTCTTTCATGTCAGAACTGTACTGCTGATTTATTTTAAGTATTTCTGTATGATCTCTGAACTTTTTTGACTAGCACTGTGTAGTAGAAAGTATTGTCTTGTGGTTTTAATTATTTATTATTAAATATTTTAAAACCTTTTAACTGCAGCTGGTTTATGTAGAGACTAGAGTACATTGCATATTTATAGAGTTTACTGTCAAAGACACTCTAAATAAGCCTTGACTGATTAGTCACACTACTAGTTGGATAATAATATTGCACAGTAATAATTGGACACCCTTTTAAGGGCCTTTTGGTAGCTGATAATATTAGCTGGGTGGTGGCAAGTGATTACTACCATATAGTCTGGGTAAAATGGGTACAGCTGGAGAACCTGTGCCAGCCTTCCCCAGAAGTGTCTGTGTGGTTGTATAAACTTATCGCAAAGTGTGTCTGTGTCAGCTACTTGGGCAGGGACACGAAGCACTGGTTGGACAGAGAGGGTGCTAGAGATTTTAGCTTGTCCAGCTAGGCTGAGATCAGGACCCTATAGCCGTGCCAGTGGGGAGTCTTATTTGGGACCTGGGAAGCAAGGGAGCGACCAGTCCCAGACTGACTGTGATCTCTGTGTGCTCTTAAGGGAAATTGCACTTTACTGTGTGTATTTGTTATCCTTTCCTCTCATATGATACACTCTCTTTGGTGTTAGTAGTGAGGATTGAGGCTCCTTGATTGCTGGGCAAGGGCATGGGTGTCACATATTAATTGGTGGCAGTGGTTGGGATATCCACCTCACATATTAATTGTTTGGCAGTGGTGGGATGACCACACCATATATTAATTAGTTGGAAAATACTAATTGGCTTGTAGTGGCGTGGGTAGAGTGAATCCTGTAGCTTGTGTACAGTGAGCTTTGAAGGTGATTTGTACTCTAAATCAGCCACACAGTGAGAGTTCAGATCACAATTGTTTTATTTCTTTTGTTAGCTTAGTTAGTCAGGGTGAGCAGGCAACATGTCAGCAGAGGAGTATGGAAAGCTGACAAGGAGCCAGCTGGCGTAGATGTACCAGGCTAGGGGACTGCTGCATGGAAACCTAAGGCAGACCTGATTGCAGCCTTGGTTACAGCTGATCAGAAAACAACAACCAGGAGGACAATCAGACTGGCAGTGGAGATATAATTCCCTCAGAGAATGGACAGCTCAACCTTTCTGCAGTGGACTTAAAATCCAGCTGGAGCTAAAGAGACTTGAGCTGTAGGCCATGTGTGTGGAATTAGAAGCAGCTGAGAGACTGAGGCATCTACAGGCTGAGGAGTATGAGAAACTGTTATGTCTGCAAGCTGAGGAACAAGAAAGGCAGAAGCAGCATAAGAAGGAGATGCTGACTCTTTGCCAGAGTCATGGAGGTAATGGGGAAGGGAGTAACTGGACCCCAGAAGCAAAAAAGGTCAGAAAACATCTTCCGTAGCTTAAAGAGTGGGATAATTTTGATAGTTTCATTCATAAGTTTGAGAGGGTATGTAAACAGTATGAAGTTGACCAAGGGCTCTGGGTACGGTTCCTGACCCCCTTACTCCATGGTAAAGCTGTAACTGCACTATCTAAAATGTCGAACAATGCATGTTTTAATTGTACAGCTGTAAAGGAATGTCTTTTAGAACTGTTTAAGCTAACACCTGAAACATATAGGAAAAAGTTTCATGAGCATAGACGCAAGACAGATGAAAGTGTGTGTGTGAATATGTTGCTGAATTGAGCACTTATTTCCATAGGTGGGTGAGTGGATGCCAGGTCACCACTTTTGAAGGGCTGGCAGACCTTTTGGTGAGGGAACAAGCACTTAGCACTTTTCCTGAGGACATGAGGATATGGTTAGCTGATAGACAATGTGCTACTTCAGATGAGTTGGGGAAGAAGGGAGACCTATTACCTGGCAAGCAGGGCAACCCTGCACAGGAAGTGGACCCCCAGTACTGCTCATGGGTCTAAAGGAACCCATGGTGGGCAGCACAGACTGCCCCAACAGAATCTGCCAATAGCAAGGGAAGCCACTATTCAGGTACACATCCAGGAGCTAGAGTTAAATGTTTTGAATACAACCAGTGGGGCCATGTGGCATACAGGTGTCCACAGAGGCAAGGTGGGGAACCAAAGATGAGGGAACCAGTAAGTGGGAAAGACAACAGGGGTACTAAACTACCACCCTGCAGATATCCCGAGAGGGAAGGATTTGGATGAGGCAGTACCACGTACTTATGCAGTTACACGCAGTGAGGCTAGCAGACAAGCATGTGGGTCTGGTAGGCTGGGGGAGACACAGACAGACTGCATACTTGCAGCCAGAACTGGTGAGGTGGTTACTTCAGGGAGGGAGCTACTCTGTAGCAGTAAGACGGAATGTGAGCCACAGCTGCTTGTGGGTACTGATGTTCCCTTGGACAGTGGGACTGAAAAGGTAGAGGTGAGTAGTAGTACCCAGGCTGACAGTAAGGCACCACTGTCAGAGGATGCCAGACTTCCTGTGGAAGGGGAGCTGGGAAGGGTTACAAGGAAGAGTTGAGACAAGCTCAGCTCTCAGACCCTATATTGCAATTCCTGAGGCAGGTAGCTAGGGAGGCACCTGATCCTCAAGGAAAGGGGGAATCTGTATACTGGGACAAAGGGTTACTATACAGAGAGTGGACCCCTGAGGGAGGGCTAGAAGGTGAGAGAGTACAGCAGTTAGTTGTGCCTAGAGCCTACCATCTGGCACTTCTAGCCATAGCCCATGATATTCCCTTTGCAAGTCATATGGGCATAAAATGTACAAAGAGGTGTATTATGCAGAACTTCTAATGACCTGGAATTTCCAGAGATGTAACAGGGTACTGCAGGACCTGTGAGCAGTGCCAAAAGGTAGGCAAGGCAGGAGACAAGGTGAGAGCTCCTTTGATGCCTTTGCCTGTGATTGAGGAGCCATTTCTGAGGGTAGCTATGGACATCATGGGTCCGCTGAGTACTTCAATATCCACAGAGAAAAAGTATACCCTAGTTTTAGTGGATTATGCTACACGATACTCTGAGGCAGTGGCTTTGTCCTCAGTTGAGGCAGAAAAGGTGGCAAATGCTTTGTTAGAGATTTTCAGCAGGGTAGGTTTCCCAAAAGAAATACTGACTGATAGAGGTGCCAATTTCCTGTCAGACCTGCTGGCTTGTCTGTGAACGTCCTGTGGGATGAAGCACATGAAGACCACCCCCTACCATCCCCAGACTAATGGTCTTGTTGAGAGGTTAAACGCTACAATCAAGTCCATGCTATGAGCATTTGCAGATCAGTTTAAGAGGGAGTGGGACAAATGTTTGCCCCATCTGTTGTTTGCTTACAGAGAAGTTTCCCAGGAATCCACAGGTTTTTCACCCTTTGAGTTGCTGTATGGGCATAGGGTGAGGGGACCACTAGATTTAATTTGAGATGAGTGGGAAGGTGAGTGTGAGTCTCACAAGGAGTCTGTTTGACATACATCCTAAACCTCAGGACAAGGCTCAGGGAACTCATGGGCTTGGCCCATGAGAACCTGGCAGAAGCCCAGCAACAGAAAAAGATGTGGTATGACAGGAATGCTCAAGCTAGAGAGTATGCTGTGGGGAAGCAGGTAATCGTTCTCATTCCTGTCAGGCACAACAAGCTGCAAGCAGCTTGGGAGGGTCCCTACAAGGTGGGTAAGAGAGATAAGTGATGCTAATTACATGGTGGAACTGCTTGGCAGATGGCAGGGGCACAGATTGTACCATGTTAACATGATGAAACCTTACCATGACAGGGAGGTCCTTGTGTTGAGCATTTGCAGTGGATTGCAGAAGGAGAGTGTGGGAGATCTGGGGACTGATCTCCTCAGTGAGGTTCAGGCTGTCATCTCAGTGGAAGGGGTAGCAATGTCCCAGCAGCTATCCCCTACCCAGGTTCGAGAAATCTGAGCTGTTTTGCAGGAATTTGGGGACATGTTCACTGGAAAACCAGGGTGCACCCACCTAGTGCAGCACCAGGTGGATACAGGACCCCAAAGGCCTATTAGGCAGGCCCCTTATAGGGTGCTTGAGAGAGCCAGATAGACCCTGAGGGAGGAGGTACAGGAGATGTTGGAACTGGGGGTGATTCATGAGTCCAACAGTCCCTGGGCCTCCCCAGTGGTGCTGGTGACAAAGAAGGATGGCAGCACCAGGCTCTGTGTGGACTACAGGAAATTAAATAGCCACACAGAGTTGGATGCTTACCCCATGCCTAGGACAGATGAGGCCCTAGAGCATCTGGATGGGGCTAAGTATCTTACAACCATTGATCTTACCAAGGGTTACTGGCAGGTGCCCCTGACTCCCAGTGCTGGAGAAAGGTCAGCCTTTGTGACTCCTTTTGGCTTGTATGAGTTCACAAAGATGCCCTTTGGGATGAAGAATGCCGCAGAGAGTTTTCAGAGGCTGGTAGATAATATCCTAGCAGGTGCAGGAGGGTTTGCCCTTGCTTACCTAGATGATATTGCCATCTACAGCCATTCCTGGCCAGAGCACCTTCAACATGTCAGGGTGGTGCTGGGCAGACTACAGAGGGCAGGGCTGCCGAGCAAATGTCAGGTGGGTATGGCAGAGGTCTCCTACCTATGACATAGAGTGGGGAGTGGTAAGTTAAGACCAGAACCTGCCAAAGTGGAAGCTATTCAGGCATGACCTGCATCTGTTACTAAAAAGCAGGTGAGGACATTTTTAGGGACAGCAGGGTACTACAGAAAGTTCATCCCCAGTTATAGTACCATAGCTGCTCCCCTCACAGACCTGACAAGGAAGAACAGACCAGATAAGGTAGTGTGGACCCCAGCATGTGAGCAGGCATTCCAGAAGCTTAAAGAAACTTTGGGAGGACCCCCTGTGTTAGCCAGTCCAGATTACAGCAAATAATTTGTTGTGCAGGTAGATGCTTCAAACCATGGGATGGAGGCTGTATTTATCCAGATTTCTTCAGAGAGGGAAGAGCACCCAGTGGTTTATCTCAGTCATAGGCTCCAACCCAGGGAGGAATGCTATGCAGCTGTAGAAATGGAATGTCTATCCATAGTGTGGGTATTGCAGAAACTTCAGCCTTATCTGTATGGAAGAAAATTCACTGTTATAACAGATCGCAACCCTCTAACATGGTTAAACAGAGCTAGTCAGCAAAATGCCAAGTTGCTAAGATGGAGCCTGGGGTTGTAAGCATATGATATGTCAGTGCAGCACTGCAGTGGGAACAGCAATGCCAATGCAGATGAGTTCTCAAGACAGGGAATGGGGTGAGGTACACTCAGATAGACCTAACTCTCTCAAGTGGTGTTTCTCAAGGGTCACTTGGAAAACTAGCTTGAATTCTCCAGGGGGGAGAAATGTGAAGACTGGTAGAGAAGGGTGAAGGCTGCCAGCCTAGCCAGATAGAATTGTGCAGATAATTCTATCATTTGTAAATATGAATGTGAATCACAGGCTTATTGTCTTAAATGTTACAAAAATGTGGCAACAGTGCTCTCTACTGACCCAGTAAAAGCATGTTGTGATCTTTTGATCTAAAGTCGGCTCCAGTCCGGCTAGATGAATGCTTCCTGCCTATTGTTTTAAGGCTAAAGTTAATGACCAGAATTTACATGCGGAATGTCCTTTATTGCTCTATGTGTAAAGGAATGTAAATGCAGTTTCTTTCAGCCTGGGAACACCAGGAAAGTGTAAAAGATGATGTAATGTTTTAGCAGAACTGCAGTTTCAATTTAAACAGTGAGAACCAGAGATTATTAAGCATTTTTGTCTGACTATCCAACTCACAGCACTGCCTTATGCTGTCTTTATGTAAGTAGTATGTTAGAACTGTGTTTTCTCCTAGAAATAGCTAGAACTATAAAGATTAGACTGTGTTTTTCTGTGATGTCAGAACTGTACTACTGATTTTTTAAGTATTTCTGTGTGATCTCTGAACTCTTTTGACTAGCACTGTGTAGTAGAACGTATTGTCTTGTGGTTTTAATTATTTATTATTAAATATTTTAAAACCTTTTAACTGTGGCTGGTTTGTGTAAAGATAAGTTAAGCTCTAGAGTACATTGCATATTTATAGAGTTTACTGTCCAAGACACTCTAAATAAGCCTTGGCTAATTAGTCATACTACCAGTTGTATTTGTGTCTCTTCCCACTTTATTTTGCTGCGCGTACTTAAGTGTTCATGTGAATTTATTCTGCCACGTTTATTACTGCTTGTCATTAGCCTGATTAAAGTGAGGACAGTATTCTACTATTGCACAGTAATAATTGAACACTCATTTAAGAGCCTTTGGGTAGCTGATAATATTAGCTGGGTGGTGGCAAGTGATTACTACCGTATAGTCTAGGTAAAAGGGGCACAGCTGGATAACCTGTGCCAGCCTTCCCCAAGAGTGTCTGTGTGTGTGTGTGTGTGAGCTACTTAGGCAGGGACACAAAGCACTGGTTGGACAGAGAGGGTGCTGGAGATTTTAGCTTTGGCTACCTGAGATCTGGACTCTATAGCTGTGCCAGTGGGGAGTCTTACTGGGGACCTGGGGAGCAAGGGAGCGACCAGCCCTGGACTGACTGTGATCTCTGTGTGCTCTTAAGGGAAATTGCACTTTACTGTGTGCATTTGTTAGCCTTTCCTCTCATATGAGACGCCCTCCCTGGTGTTAGTGGTGAGGATTGAGGCTACCTGATTCCTGGGTCAGGGCACGGGTGTCACATATACATTACTCCCAGTCCCATCGCATCCGCTCATTCTACTGAGCACAGTGAGATCATTTGTGAAGGCCCACCTCCTTAGCTTCTTAACCTTGAATTATCTTCTGTTTCCTCCCTTTCTACTTAAAAAAAAATTACACTTTGTTCAGCTGCTCCTACTGTATTTGTGTCTCTCCCCACTTTATTTTGCTGCGCGTACTTAAGTGTTCATGTGAATTTATTCTGCCACGTTTATTACTGCTTGTCATTAGCCTGATTAAACTGAGGACAGTATTCTACTGAATTGCTGCTTTAATTAAACTGTTTTTTTTTTTTTTTTTTTTTTTTTTGCTTTTGTGACTGTGATCTTATGCACTTTGGATTTCTGGTGTTCTTACATTTTGTAGCATAGGCTGGATTCAGACTTCCTGAATCTCGACTGTATTTGTATCACTTGAGGCCTAAAACCAGCTCTTCACTGAGATACTGAAATATCTGTGGCATCCATTGCTCCCAACTAACTTTAAGTCCCTATTTTTATTCTTGTATAGCACTTTTAATTTTATTTTCATTCTACTGTCTGAATTGTCTGAACTGTTTTTTTTTTTTGCCACATTTTACTATATACTGTACTAGTTCAACTGTAGTATACCCCATTTCCAGGTTTGCTGTTTCTGGGTCTGTTTTGTAACTTCTTAGCATCAAATTCAAGCCATCTTTGTTGGAGAGGGCCCTTTTGCACCCTTGTGGGAAGAGAGTGCTGCGTTGGTCCCATCTAATCAAGGGTGACTGGACTAGAGCTCAGAGAGAGTATTCTTATTGGCTAGTTTGAGTTAAAAGGGTTATTTCTTATTTCATTTAAGCCCTGCATTTCTGCTTGTTTGCATGTTGTCCACCATCAGGCACTGCCATATAGTGGTGGTTACAGTTGGTGATTATAGACGCAAACATTTTGCTTGTTAAAGTTTCCCTTAGCACTTTACTTGTGGTCCTCCAGAGGTTTCCACAGCCCTGCTCTACTGTCAGGTGGAACACTAAGCCTAGCTTCAGAGGTACCAACACACCTTTCACACACTATCCATTCCTAAGTGTGACCTCTTTTCCTGACCATATAAATTTACCTAACACTATGAACGGACAATTTCCCACAGTTTCACCAGCCAGCTTGGTTGATGGGTTCCTATAAGAAGATCGAATGTATAAACTAGTGAACACTCTTATATTGAACTTTAAAACGTGAAACCTGAAAACGTTGAAGGCACAGAACATCGATTTTTTCCCAGGGAAACAAATCACTGGGCCGTTCTCCAGACTTTGCTATTTTCTCCACTGCAGTGCAATCTCGAAGTTGGTATATTTAAGATGGGGGGTGTGGGGGTGAAGCCCCCCCACTTTATTTTGGCTGTACATTTTTTTGTTTGTTTTTTTGTTTTTTTTTTGGATCAGTGAATTTTTTCCCTGGGAAAAAAATTTGCTGATCTGTTCCTTCAACATTTTAAGGTTTTGCGTTTTTAAGTTCGATAAAAGAGTATTTGCTGTTTTTAGCGTTCGATTTTCTGATATAGACGCTGGTCGACATGGACATCCTGAGGCAGTGTAGCAACTGCCTCATGTTCACTAACAACCTTCTACTCCTAGTTCACACAAACTTAACATGTGAGAGAATCAAATATATTAACAGCCTTGAATCCATGCTCTCTCACATTCCAGTCAGTACATATGACAATGAGCGGGTTGTTAGCATGCACATTTCTCCTCCTGCCCCAACCAAGCCCAAATCAAACATACCTACATATGCAGAGGTCCTCACCAGAAACATATCTAAACACCAGAGACCTCCCAAATACAGACACAAGCAAGCTACACATAAAACTTCCTCTGCAGAACACAGTACACATAATAGCTCTCAAGCCAGTGTCTCACGTGCCAAGCCCTTAAGGCAAAACACAAAACCAAACATATTAATCATAGGTGATTCCATCGTGAGACACACAGATCTCCCTCTCATCAGGCTGGATAAGGTGAAGGTCACGGTCAGCTGTTTGTCAGGTGCAAGGATCGACCATACCACACATGCACTCAAGTCTCTGAAAAACAGGTACTGTTATAACTGTCATAGTCCATGTTGGTGTGAATGACTTTAGATGTACCTTTCTGGACTATATGATGAGATGCAAGACTGAGCTCTCAGATTATGTGTCTCAGGCAGGTTATGTCGCTAGACTTGAGCAGCATTTTACCTTCACCTAGGATGATGCCTCAATACAAACAGAAAATGATTGACTTCAATAATTGATTTAGTTTCTGGTGTCATTCTAAGGGGATACAGTATCTGTCAGCCTGGGATGAGATGATCGACAGACCTCAGTGCTTTGCCAGAGATGGTCTTCATCTGTCATCCCTGGGATTTCGGCTACTATCTAAAAACAACCTCAAGGTTATACTGCTAAATGCTAGGAGTCTTAACATGAAACTGCACTCAGTGGAAGCAGTCCTCATCTTGGAAGACTTAGACATTTGTGCAGTCATGGAGACCTGGTACAAGTCTGTGGAGAGCACCCTAACCATACTGGGCTACACTTCCTTCCACACATTCAGACCACAAACTGAAGGCATGAAAACTAAAAGAGGTGGTGTATTGATATTCATTAAAGATAATTACACCCTCCAGATTGGTTAAACAGTATGATTCCCTGGAGATACCTTTGGTGCAATTAACTGCTGGTAGGACACCTATTCAATTCATTTCCAGCTACAGGAACCCCTCCATGAATCATGACATCCACTCTGCCTGTTTGTATCTACTTAAGTCTATCAAGATACATCCAAACACCCTGGTTTTGGGTAACTAACTACCCATCCATTGACTGGATAAATTACTTATGCTCTAACTCACTTGCCCAAAGGTTCCTCAACTTTGTTAACTCCAATGCACTGGACCAGCTTGTTGACACCCCCAACAAGTGGTGCCAACATCCTGGATCTGGTGCTTACCAATATGTGGGACCACTGAAGCACCCCCACTGTGAGGTCTTCCCTAGTGAGATCTGACCACAAATCAGTCTCATTCAAAGCAACTATCACAGATGAGCACCCCCCCCCCCCACCCAGCAGCAACTAAACTAAAAACCTTCTCCAAAGCAGATTATAACCTCTTAGGGGGATGGTGTAAGTAGCTTTACTGCACCCCCCCCCTCAGGGGGAGCTGGCAACTATGCTGAGTTCTACACCAATGTTTCATACAAACAACTGTATAATTGCAATGATTTGGCCATACCTGATAGGACCAAAATAAACTCCTCAAGGAAGAGCAAACCTTCCTGGTGGACAACTACCATTAACAGGCTTTACAATAAGAGCAAGACATTGCTGTCTAAGAGTAAGAGGGAGTTAGTCCTAAACTGGAAACACTCCCTCCTCAGCTTAAACAAGCAAATAAGCTTCTTGTGAAGTCCTCCAAAGCAAACTACAAATCCAAATTATCTTCCTCAATTAAGGGCAACCATAAGCTGTTTTTTAGTTACATCCATAACCTAAAAGAAAAGGCCCAGATTTCTGCTGAACTGGTAGTTAATAATACCATATATACTGAGCCTGTGGACATAGCTAACCTATTAGCCAGACAGGGTCTGTGAAAACTTCACTCCCCTGTCCCCACCACACATACCCCATGACATCCCTACCACCGGCTTCTACCTTGTATCTCTAAACAGCAGGTCATAAACAGTTTACCTTTGATGTGCAGATTGCACACAGGTGAATTGCACTTGTGCAAAAGGCAGTCTGCGAGAATTGCAAACGCTGAATGGGAAAAGGTTTGAATGTGCAATGAGCGAATGCACAGTGAGATTCGCTCATTGCACATTCGACATTCTGGGCCGGATTGCACTATAGTGGGGATCGGGAAATGGTTCCTTTCCCCACTGTAGTGCGATCTTGAAATTAGAATAATAAAGTAGGGGAGGTGTGGGGGTGCTGCCCCCTACAAGGGGGTTGCAGGGGGGCTTGCCCTCCTCCTTTACACTTTGTTAATGTTCGAAAAACAGTGAATCTGCTTTTCGATTTGCTGTTTTTTGAACATTGAGGACTGTCAACGTTTACATTTTCGTGGTTTCGAGTCGCTCATATGAGCACTCACACCACTGTGATTCGTGGTTTTAAAGGTAAACCATCATAAACACCCTCTCTAAGGCCTAACACTATGAACGGACAATTTCCCACAGTTTCACCAGCCAGCTTGGTTGATGGGTTCCTATAAGAAGATCGAATGTATAAACTAGTGAACGCTCTTATATTGAACTGATAACATCCCAAGTTGCATCCTACATGGTCTCAAACAAGAATTAGGAACATCACTGAGTACTCTTTTCAATCATAGTCTAAGCTCTGGTTTCATCCCAGCTGAATGGAAAACATTATCCCCTTGCACGAAGGTGGTGCTTCCACTGACCCCAGGAACTATAGACCTGTTAGCCTGACTAGCCTTATCTGCAAGGCTATGGAATGAATCATCATGGACCTCATCAACAAAGATATAGGTAACCTCCAAACAATTGACCCTACTCAGTTTGGATTTATTTGTCAAAGGGAGATCATGCCTGTTAAACCTGGTGGACATCTGTGAGACAGTCACCAAGGCCCTGGGTGATGGGGAAATCTGTGCATACAGCCTACCTAGACTTAGCCAAGGCTTTTGACACTATCTCCTACTCAGGCATCATTGATAAACTCACCCAGCAAGGTATCAACCCTTATAGCATTAGTTTTGTCACTAACTGGCTCACTGATGGAGCCCATATAGTCAAAACAGGGGAATCCACCTCCAACAGCAGTGGTGTTGCACAGGGATCAATCCTGGGACCTCTACTGTTCGGAATCTATTTCTCTGATGTACAAGTAAAAACTAAAGGTCTGTGGCTGACAAAGTTTGCTGATAATTGCAAACTGGGAGCAGTCATAGAATCTCCAAGCAATGCCAACATCCTACAATAGGGTCTTACACAAACAAATGACTGGTGCCAAAGTCATGGCCTTAAATTCAATGCAAATAAATGTATTACTATCCCTTCCAGTAAGTGCTATGTTGCTGCTAACCACTACATCAATAACAACACCCTAAGTACACACTCAGTGGTGAGAGACCAGGGCACACAGGATGACAGCAACCTTACCTTTGATCAACATATCTCCACAGTGGTAAGAAGGGCATTCTATACTGCTTATCTCATACGTAAGGGCACTGTATCCAGAAAAAATGAAGTTATAAGCTCTCTGTACTCTTCCCTCATCAGGCCAATAACTGAGTACAACTCCCCTTTTGGTATGTACCTTCCCAAGCACCTGCAGCAATTAGAGAGACCACAAAGGTTCCTCACAATGAAAATTCAAGGTCTTCAGCATCTGTCCTATGTGGATTATCCGAGATCACTGTAATTTTATTCTTATTCATACAGATTACTCAGAGGTGATCTCTGCCTTGCATATAAGGCAATCTTTGCCTCTGTTTTATTGGAAATGCTGCATATCCACAAGTCAAATGGTACACAGGTTACTTTCTCTAAAGACCTTAACCTAGTATGCAACATTAATACAACCTGCTGGAGGGACAGATTTGTCTCCCAGATGTTACCACACCTTTAGAATGGACTCCTACTTCATGTTAAACAGAGCACCTCACTGACCCTCTTCAAACACAGTCTGGATAATTAGATGGGTAACCATAAATTCACTTCAGGTTTCCACCTGTATCTCTCTTGGACAGGGGTAATTGGTGCTGATCCTTGGGATTCTACACATGTCCCTGCTGGACAGGGCCATCAGTTGCTGATTTGTCTAAACATGGGCAAAACTCTCGGCTGGCTTATAATGGCCTCAGTGCCAATATCCTAGTAATTTCCTATGATCCTATGATCATGGAAATAAGGGTAGAACTTGGCTAGGCTTGTAAGGGCCCTAGGGCCATTAGCCTAGTAACTTTCTATGATACTATGATCCTATAATCTATATCCATAAATGTAAACAAGTAACTTTTCATTCCTTATGCCACCTTACTCTCCTTTCTTCACTTACTTACTACTTTCTATTAAATTCTCTTCCCTGACTTTCACTCTAAATATACCAGAAGCCTGCTTTTCCCCTCCCTTCATATTGCAATTCCTGTTTGTATTAGACTAACTTACCTTAAAATTTTCTGCAGATATTTTTGTTTTATTTCTGAAGAATGTGAAATTATTGTTCTTAAAGTGTTTTGTAATAATTTTTCTCCCCAGGCATCTATGGGCTTCTACCCAGTCATACTTTCCTGGTAATCAAATGTCAATAAATTAATAAATAATCAAATCTCAGTCAATAAATAAATATCATATTTGTCATCTCCTCCTTTTGGCTTTTCTCATTTAAGGGTCACTACAGTGGAACAATGGTCTGCAGAATGATTGGAAGTGGAGTTTTACAGTGTTGAGTTGTCAGCCCATTGCCCAACCTTTCACAGAAGGCATACACATGCACCTACACAACCACAGGGAGGACATGCAGACTCAACACAGAAGGTACCCCAGCTGAGAATTGAACTGAAGAACCTCTTGCTGTGAGGCAACAGTGCTAACTGCTGCACCACTACAGCCCCCCTATTTGTTTATCTCCTCCTAATGGTTTCAATTTTGCATGTTAAAATTCCTACTAGGTCAGATAATGTATTAGATATAATTTTAACATCTGAAGACATGAACACATTAGACTTACAGTATTAGTTTATGCAACCTTATGTAATGTGATCATTCATTTACCATCTTTAAATTTAAAATGGGGTAGATGTAGGTCAGGAAACCCAAAATAGCATGCAAGAACTTTTACAAGACCATTTACGAGTCTGCATATAGTTATTTGTAAAACTAGGATTGGATGGACACTTTAGTAAGACCTCCAGTGAATTATGCAAGGGTATATATTGTATAACATTATTAATTTGCCGAATGATAGCTTTGTACCCATTAAAATAAATAGCGGTTCATTCACTACATACTGTCCCCCATGGGATGAAAAGCAGCATTAAAGGGGAAAATTAAGCTTAAAAGGAGAAAATAGTGTAATATGAAAAAAAAGAAATACAACAGTTTCTGACACTAGATCATGCAGGGAAAGTGCTAGGAAATTAAGAGATCTTCTAATAAGAGAGGAAAGAAGAGAAGGTCTGAATATAAGATTGCCACCTATACAGATGATGATAGAAAAGCCTTTTACAAGTATGTAGGCTTGTTGAAGGGGTGATTGACTGCATCAAATCTTACTGGTTTTTGCATAAAGGTGGTGCAGGCATTAAATAACAAATTACGAGTGGATGTGGTATTTTTAGATATTGCAAAGGCTTTAACATCATCCCTAAGGCTTACAACATCATTCCTCAACATACCTTACTTAACCAACTGGTAAAATTAAAATTTAGTAGTTATATTATTAGGTGGATTGCAAAATGGTTACAAGATAGAAAAGGTAAGGGGTGTTTAGCAGGGGTAAGATAATGGACTTATGTAGTACAAAGATGAGTACTCCAGGGGTCTGTTTTAGGTCCAATTTTGTTTAGAACATTTAAGTCTTCTTTTCCTGAAGTATGGGTGATGGTTGCCAAAGTCTGTAAATGATGTGATGATAGCAGGGATTGTTAGTTCCAACAGTGGTCAATCAATACTATAAGATTATATTAATACATGTTTTACTTGGGCAACAGTACATTGACTTATTTTGTACAAGCATATGTAAAGTTAATGCACTTCTGAACTGAAAATTGTAGGCATCAGTATGGTTGCAATAGGCACTCCTTGAAATATGAGAAGAATTTAATGGCCATGAATTGGTAGTGGACCAAGAGCTGAAACCCAGTGGCCATGTAGACAGAAAATTACAAAGCTGCTACACGGTGATCAGGATGACATTGTAAACTGTTTACCAATGAGAAAAACAAGCATTATGACATTACATAAACTATAGTTACACCTATCACAGAATATGGTGCAGATTTCTGCACATACAGCAATTACACAATATAAGGTGAGACTGAAGTGACTGGAATTGCTTTCAGCTTATTATAGATTTTTGAGAGGTGGCTTGATATGGGTGCATAAGAGCATTAGAAGTGAAGCTTTGGAATCTTTGATTGGGATCACATTTAAGCACAGTGCTAGGGACATTAGGAATAGCAACATATTGGTAGAGATGGAGAAAATGCAAAAAAAGGGGGACTTTTTTTGGTAAGCGGTGTAAGAAGGTGAAACAGCCTTCCTATAGAAGTTTTATCAGATGGAGGCTTTAGAAAGCTTTAAAAGAAAAGTGGATCTTTGCTATAGAGATAGGGTATATTGGGTTCTCACTTCATGGCCACTGTTGATCCATATATGGTCCAAGCCAGAGTATAGATTTCCATAAACTTTCCCTTATATATAAAGATAATAGTATGCAGAAGCATTTTTATATATAGTCATTTCAAATGATATTATACGCTTTTATATCCACAGCCACAAACTTAACAGTATGGAGGTTAGGAAAACAATGGATCAAATATGAGTGAAACAGGAAATATAGGAAGATGTCAAAGATGAAGAAAAAGTTCTAAAAGTGTATATATGAATGCTGTGGAAGTGAAAGTGAATTTAAAGAATGTATAAGAGAATCCCAAGTGAATTCACTGATCACATTAACACCTATATACAGTATTTTATTTTTGACTGGTGCTAATTTTCTAATGTAGCAATAGATGCTGGGAGGAATTTGTCACATTAATGAGACTGCCCTTAAAAATGTCATTACCACCCTTACACAATATTTATTTATTTATTTGTTTATTTATTGACATTTGTTAACCGGGTTAGTCCAGCTGAGCCAGGGGCCCGTTTTTAGTGGAGACTCAAGGAGAAAAGCTCCAGAAATAATAGAAGTAATTATGATATTTACAAAATGTTAAAGTAAGATCACAGAAATATAGTACAAGTCAAAAGTTTGTGCACAGAAGTACAATGCACAGGTAAAATAACAGTTAACAAGTACAATTTTCAAAATTTGAGAATAACAGTATATAGCATAGGCCAAATAACAGTTAAAAGGTTTAGAGACTATACACTAAGGATTACAGTATGAATACAGTTTGCTAGAGCAAGTACAAGGAGGAAGAAGAGTTGATAGGGAAAAGCAGATACGATGAGAAGAGGGGAGACTAGTTCACGTGGGGGTCTGACAAGGGCATGACCAAGTCTTCAGGAGAAAAAGTTTAAGTTCTTTCTTAAACAGGTGTTTATGCTGAATGCTTCTTATGTTGAGAAGGAGTGAGTTCCAAGCATAGGCTACAGTCTATTTGTAAAGGGGTCTTACCAATGCTTTTCCTGGGTTTGTATAACTGAAGAAGGTGTTCAGAGGTGACGAGGAGGTTATAGAAGGAGACTAAATTGAAGATGGAGGGACAGGATGAGGGTTCATACAGGCTAGACTGTGCAATATGTAACTGAGGTATAAGTAGCTGTTTGGAGAATTCTGGCCATTGGAGTGACTTAAGGGCAAGAAAGTGGTGAGATTTGTATGGAAGGTTGATGGCAAATATGGCAATTTTGTTATTAGTTTGCTCTAGTTTAGTGATGAGATGTTTGAACATGAGTAAGAACAGGGGCAGTGTAAAGAAGGCAGGGTAGGAGTACGGCCTGAGCAAGGGAGAGTTTGAAGGAAGGTGACAGAAATTTTTGATTATGAAAGAGAAGTCCAAGTTTCTGGTGGGTCTTTTTTATACTTTTTTGAATATGAATATCAAAATTTAATTCATCGTCAATGATAACTTCATATAGTTTAGTATGGGTTTCAGGTTTAATAAAGGTGTTGTTGAGAGAGGATATAGAGAAAGAGGCTTTGTGCTGCTAAAGTGTTTTAGGGAGACACAGAAGGAGTTTAGTTTTTTTTGGATTTGATGAGTTGGCTATCAGAGAGCCAGGTTTTGACATAGGAAAATGTTTGTTGAGTGAGAGCTAGTAGATCAGGGATGTTGCGGGCAGAGGTAATGAGGGTGTAGTCGTCACCATACTGTAGAAGTGTAAAGACGTTAGTAGCAGAGTGAAGTTTATTAGTGAATATATTAAACAGGAGGGGGTCCAGAATTGATCCTTGGGGAACTCCAGTATTAACAAGGAGGAATTGGAGAGAGGACAGTTTGCCAGTGAACAGATTGCTGCCTACTGGAGAGATAGCTAGAGAACCAGTTGATGGAGGAGGTAGAGAGATGTAAGTCTGAGAGTTTAATTAGAAGTTTAGAATGAGATATAGTATCAAAGGCCTTTGAAAGCTTGAGGAAAAGACTGGAGACAAGAAGGTTATAGTCACAGGCCTCAGCTATTATTTGGGTAAATGACAGTAATACAGTATAAGTGCTATGGAGGGGCCTAAAACCATATTGAGTAGGAGTTAGGAGATTGTTATCAAGAAGGTATTTAAGTAGATGAACATGGATGCACTTTTCCAAGATTTTGGATAGGGGGGACAGGACAGCAATTGGTCTAAAGTTTGAGGGATCTGTAAATTTGCCTGTTGAATATCATTGGCTATTCTAAAATGTTTTTTTTCAGGAATATATTCTGCCCATGCCCAGTCATCATATTTTAGAAGGACATACTTATATTCAGACATGATTTGCCCCTTCACATTATGTACCAGTTTTTGGAGGTGTGTTCCTAATTTCTGGCTTTATTTATAGCTACAAATGATTTCTTAACCAACCCATCCCCACCCTGCTACACAAACACACAATTCTGAAACCATTTAATACAAAATAAATCAGACTACATGTCCAAAATGTTAATGGCAGCAGTAATTTAAAGAAAAGGACCCACGTGTTACATCTCAATTTTTCAGAAAGAAAAATAAATGATTGTGTGCACGGTCACTGTTAGCATTTTGGGGGCCCCCAGCAAATGTCAAGATGGGGCCCCTGGGCTCTTCTAGTTTAAGTATCACCCTGTCACTGCCACCTCTCCTAAGCAACCTTTTAGTTCATGCTGTAAACTTTTTGGAATAGTCAGCACAGACTACCATGTAGCTACAGTGCTCGTACATTACAACAAACGTGTATACCACACTATGTTTGCCCATCTCACAAAGGAACATTCACAGTTACTAGCATTTGCAGTAGTTGCAGCAATGGTACATTACAACAACTTTATAAATACAGGGCTGGAGTTAGGTGAAATGGTGCCCTAGGCACTACCTGCTCGTTCACCCTCCCCAGCAAACATGCGCGCACACACACACACACACACACACACACACACACACACACACACACACACACACACATTCTCCAGTGTTCCCCTCTGCCCCAATCCCCATCTTGGGCTCTGCACACCATACACATTATTTTCTTCCTTTTCTCAGATTTTGCCTTAAGACTTTAGCTTTTTTAAGAACCCGTAACTTTTCATATACTCTGAAGTGCATTTTAAAGTTTTTTCTTGCTTTGTTGTACACACAACATTTTCATCCAATGATAGTTTGAAGAGATATCATGATTAAGGAAAGACATTCAGTGTTGCTGTTCAGTTTTCCTTGCATCCTTTCATTATACCTTTCTTGACCAAGACAGCACAGTAATAACCACTTTGAAAATAACCTCAGTTAAGTCAGAGACCCCAGAAGCCATGGGTTATAGATGCTTTGGGATGCATTTAGAGCATTTTCCCAACCTTTTAATCCAACGGTGGCCTAAACAAAAATTATGAGTAAGAAAAAATTATGAGTAAGAAAAGAGTTTCAGTTTTATTTTTTTCTTTCAAGGCAGACACAAGTTGTGCCCAAGGCTTAATGTTCAAAGCTGACAAAGTAGTAGTGACAATAAACAAGCCAGTTGTGAAGATACCCCCACCCCGCACAAAAAAAGGCAGCCACTGCCTGTGCATCCCTCTGGTGTTATATTGGGATGCAAACAGAGGTTCAAATGACCACAGTCATATATTTCTAGTGATTGCTGTTTTATATGTGTGTGTGTATATATATATATATATATATATATATATATATATATATATATATATATATATATATATATATCCTTACCCCTTACCCCAAAGGTAGCCAGCTGTATAAGTGCCTGATGTGTGATTGTGAGGAAAGTGAAAAAAACTGTGATTACAGTAATGCATTCCACTTTGTTGCTCCTAGACAGTACACTGCCCCTGCACAAGCTATAATAATCTTCTTTGTACGTATGTGAGGTCTGTGAGATATGTATAAGAAAACATGACCACTCTGTCCCCAGCCCAAACACCAGCTATAATGACATCCTGTATATACCCCTAAGGTTTGTCTGTGATGAAAATTAAAGAAGTAATAACCATACAATCCCCAGCCCCCAACAAAACCTACAGAAACCTTCTGTACACACGTATCTGAGCAGGGTTGGTCTTAGAATAGGTAAGGCTGAGAACAGAAGCCACCACTAAGTCCAAGTCAAAATCCATTTCTGCAGTCTGGAAAGGGGGGACCACCAGACTCACAGAAGATCTACACTTCTGAATGTTCTGTGATATATTTTATCCCTAACTTTTTAAATACAAGTATTTGTTAAGTGCATTTTTACTTTCTTACTGATACCCAGAATGGTATTATTGTGTGTGTGTGTGTGTGTGTGTGTGTGTGTGTGTGTGTGTGTGTGTGTGTGTGTGTGTGTGTGTCTGTGTGTGTGTGTGTGTGTGTATATATATATATATATATATATATATATATATATATATATATATATATATATATATCTATGGGAACTATATTCTTTATATCATTGTATTTGTGATCAGATGGTTAGAAATGCTTTAAGCCACAAAAACAAACCATTTATGGTTCATACTGCACCAGCAATCACAGTCTACTAACCAATTTATTTATGAATATATATATATATATATATATATATATATATATATATATATATATGTGTGTGTGTGTGTGTGTGTGTGTGTGTGTGTGTGTCTATATAAAATAAGAAATTCAGTACATACCATTACCAAAACCGTATGTTCCTTGTTCACACTTAGTGCAGCTGTGACAGCAAAGGGATGAATTGTGTTTTACCTGACGTTCTCCTTCAGCACATGGTGTCATGAAAATAGATGAGTTCTAGATAAAAAACAAAAATAAATGAATGCAATCAATTAAACTTCAGCATTTATAACATGTTCAGGTCCTGATAATGACCATTTAAAAACATTCATATATGTAGTATCTTTAAGAAATAGCATTCAGCTGAATATGTTATGGAAGTTCAAGCATCATTATTAAATTATTTGTAATAAATACGTATAATAATGCAATATCACTCCATAACCAGCATAAGTAATGTTCTGTTTGTTATTAGGGTGTATAATCTGTTCCATTGTACAGTTTTACAATTGTTTGTCACATCAAAAAGGATAAATGCTTTTGGGTGTTTAGTGCAGAGGAGTAAAACCCTGGCGGTGACTCATATGGTCCAGGATCAGTTAGTCTTCTGGCATTTGGGGAGTTGACTACGGACCATAGGACTGAGTTGCTCACATTGACTCACCCCCCACGGGAGGAACGGCACCTCACTGTGCTATAGTACTAATACCATGTATCAGTACTACCAGCAAGAATGGCCAGGGATGTGCATTTCCACAACACAGCAGACTGATGTGCTTAGTAGGCACTGGATGCACATGCAAAATCTAAGATGTGCCTGGAAACTGCAGATTAATCATGTTGGGCTGCTGTGGGGATTGTTAATGCCAAGGGAAAAGCCAGCAACCTACAATTACATCCTGGATAATGGCTACTTAGGCACTCATCTCCTATCTCAGCAATAGTTGTCCCTTTTATAGGCTGAGACAAATCTACATTATAAAATGAGATCTCATTAAAGATGTAGGGTACAGTGACCAGGTGAAATTGGGGAACTAAAGGGTGCTGGAATGGTAAGAGTAGGCAGATGGTTGAAAGGTACAGGGAAACTTACCAAAACAACAGAGGCCTCCAAAGCAGACACCCAGAAATACACCCCCACAAAACGCAACACCTACAACACATACCTCAAGCAACAGGTGTGTCACACAATCACAGCCCCTAAGGCAAAACACTATGCCAGAGACATTAGTAATAGGTGACTCTATAGTCAGACACACCGACGTTCCACTTACCAGGCTGAATAAGGAGAGGGTAACGGTGAGCTGCCTATCGGGAGCAAGGATCCGCCACATTACACATGCACTCAGGTCACTCCAAAGCAAGTACAAGTATGATGCAGTCATTGTCCATGCTGGTGTGAATGACCTGAGACGTACCTCCCTGGACTACATGAAAAGAGACATTGAGGAGCTCTCCGATTATGTAGCCCAGACTGGTATGACCCTGACCCTGAGCAGCATCCTGCCTTCACCAAGAATGATGCCTCAATACAAAGACAAAATGATCAGTTTTAACAATTGGCTTAATCACTGGTGTCATTCTAGGGGATCCAATGTCTGTCAGCCTGGGATGACATGCTGGATAGGCCACGTTGCCGCAAGGGATGGCTTGCACCTGTCACCACTTGGCTTCCGGATACTGGCCAAGGCTCTTGCCACCCCCATAGTGCCTTTCTTAGGCAATGCTCAAAAGACAAATCAACCTCCATAAAAACAAAATGGAAAAAATTAAGGGTAATGCTGCTCAACGCCAGAAGTCTAAATCTCAAGATGCAGGCACTCGAAGCACTTCTCAGTATGGAGAACATCGATGTCTGTGCAGTAACTGAAACCTGGTTCAAGACTCCTGAGAGCACTCCAGCTACCAGGCTATACCTCATATCATGCGTTTCGGCCTCAAGTTCCAGGCCGAACCACAAAGGGAGGGAGTGTCCATTTTCATAAAGGACACCTACACCTCTCGATTGGTGGCTACCCATAAAGCATCAGAAACCATACAAGTTTTACTCACCATAGGCAAAACTGCCATACAACTGGTCACATGTTATAGAACACCCTCCCAATCCCAGGAATCCCATCAAGCATTCCTGAAAACACTGGAGGATATGAATGTCACACCAAACACCATCATATTGGGTGACTTCAACTACCCCAACATAGACTGGGCCCACTATTCTAGCCCTAACACCCTAGCCCAAAGATTCCTGGAATTCATTAACTCAAATGCTATGGAGCAACTGGTCACTTCTCCTATGAGGAGAGATAATATACTTGACCTGATTATCACAAACATGGGGTCTAAATGCTCCGCACCGGATATAAACCCCTCACTAGTAAGATCTGATCATAAACTGATCACGTTGGATGTACATATCCCACCCCCACCCCCAGAACAAAAGACTACAGTGAAAAACTTTTCAAAAGCTGACTTAGTGCTCCTTAAGTCAGAAATGATATCCTTTAAGCCTACTGGGTTAATGGAAACCACATCCCAAAATGCTGAATCCTTCACAAAAGCCTTCTACAGACATCTCCAAGAATGCATGGATCAAGCAATCCCAACTAAAACCAAGACCCTCTCCACCAAGGGAAACGCCCGGTTTGGTGGACCCCGGCTATAAACAAACTGTACAACAAAAGAAGGAAGCTGCTGCAGGACAAAGCCAAATCCCACAAAGGAAAGGCTTCCCTGATCAGCACAAGTAAAAAACTATGTTCTCTCATAAAAACATCTAAAGCAAACTTTGAGAAAAAGATTGCCAAGGATACCAAAGACAATCACAAGGCCTTCTTCAATTATGTCAGAACCTTGGGAGGAAATTCTCAGATATGATCTGAGTTAGTACACAACGACAAAAAATTCACTGATCCTACCGACATTGCCAATATTCTGGCAGATAGGTTCAGTGCAAACTTCTCCCCTCCCTCACCCCCTAAAGATGAAGTAATTATCCCTGCTGAATGTAACCTACCTGTCATCACAGACATACAGGTGAAATCAGCACTCAACAAAGCAAAAAACACAGCATCTATGGGACCCGATGGTATCCCCGGTTGCGTGTTACGTGAACTTCAAGATGAACTAAACCCGCACCTAAGAACGCTATTCAATCTTAGTCTCACTACAGGATATGTACCTGAACACTGGCGCACAGCAACAGTGGTCCCACTCCACAAAGGGGGAAATTCTACTGACCCTGGTAACTACCGCCCCATAAGTCTGACCAGCCTGGTCTGCAAGGCTATGGAAAGAATCATCATGGAACTCATAAATGGCGACATTGGGGATCTGCAGACCCTTGATCCCACCCAGTTTGGTTTTGTAAAAGGCAGATCCTGCCTCTTAAACCTGGTTGACTTCTTCGAGACAGTCACTAGTGCCATCGACGAGGGCAAGGCTGTCCACACTGCCTACTTGGACTTGGCTAAAGCCTTTGACACGATACCACACTCTGGCATCATAGACAAGCTCAGCAGCCTAAATGTAAATCCATATGTCACAAGATGGGTAGCAAACTGGCTAAAAACAGAACCCATAAGGTCAAAATTGCTGGAGCCATGTCAGACTCAAAACCAGTCACGAGTGGTGTCCCACAGGGCTCAGTCTTGGGACCACTCTTATTCGGCATTTACTTCTCAGATGTGAAAGCAAATATGGGAGGATTATGGCTGACAAAGTTTGCAGATGACTGCAAACTGGGTGCCATAGTTGATTCACCTGCTGACACACACATCCTACAGAAAGGTCTCACTGAAACGGACAACTGGTGCCGGAATCATGGCCTCAAACTTAACGCCAAAAATGTATAGTCATCCCCTTTGGGAAAAACAAAGTACCCACAAATTATCATGTAGACAATAACCCACTGAATACGGAAGAAGTAATCAGAGACCTGGGGACTCAAGTCGATAGTGACCTCTCCTTTGACAACCATGTTGCCAAAGTGGTCAGAAAGACATTCTACCTTGCCCATCTCATCATGAAGGGATTCTCATCCAGATCAAAGGAGGTCATTGTACCTCTATATTCCTCCCTTGTCAGGCCCATGATTGAATATAATGCTCTATTTGGGATGTATCTCACCCGGCACATGCAACAACTGGAAAGACCCCAGAAGTACCTCACCAAGAGGATCATAGGTCTCAAACATGTGCCTTATCCAGCTAGATTAAAGAAACTCCAGCTCTATTCAGTAGCATACCGCCTGCTCAGAGGTGATTTGTGCCTAACATATAGGGCCATGTCCAACCAAGAACTGATGGACATGCTCCATCTCAAAAATCCAAATCCACCAGAACCACCTTGAGCTAAAGATTTCAACCTCTGCACAAATATGAATAGGACATGCTGGAGGGATAGATTCATAACACAGAGGTTACCCATACTCTGGAACAAAATCCCAGTTCATGTGAGACAGAGCCCTTCATTGGCACTGTTCAAGAAAAATCTCGATGCATGGATGGGAGATCGCAAGTTTACCCCGGGAGTCACCTCAGTGTCACTACTAGACAGAGGTATAGTTTACTAAATAATGGGGTCCCACATGTGTCACTACTAGAGAGGCGCAACTATATAATACGGGGTGGCGGAAGCCACATCACTGTTGGCTAGGCTTATAAATGCCCCCGGGCAGATAGCCTAGTACACTACTATGAAACTATGAAACTATGAAACCAGTTAGAAAAAAAAGAATAAAGGGTGGAAATCAAAAACTTAGAATACAATGTGTTAAAACCAGTACCAGGTAAAAGACCACTTCAGGATTCAGAGACAAATGAACAAAAGAGATGCAAAAATATTCTGTTTGTAGTTTACTGCTCTGTGTATGGTTTAAACTGCAGGAAACCATTCAAAGTCACCATTATTTCTGTGGAAGAATTATCTGTGGGACACATTTCTGCAATATATACAGGAAAAATACATGCATACACACACACACACACACACACACACACACGCACACACACACACACACACACACACACACACACACACATACACACACACACACACACACACACACACACACACACACACACACACACACACACACACACACACACACACACACACACACATTATTTGTGTGTGTACATTTAGGGAATGAGTTTCATGAGAATGGCAAAGTTAAAAGTCATGAACCAAATTCCCTAATTCTAGAACCATAGCTAGCTCTTAATGCACCTTGCGCCATTCTCCAAGCTGGCACCCATGTCAACTTTAAGATGAGAACCAACAAAAAGATCCTCTTGTACTTGACAACAAAACAACACTAGAGATTATAACACATATAGATTGTCTGTATCCCTGACATTATGTTATGCACTACCAATTAATTGACATCTGCTATTTGTGCCCCTAACACATTGCAATTGAGGCGGCCCAACCATACTTATGCCTCTGCCTAATCCTGCAGTAAAAACTATTTCATGTATCTTCCATGTCTCACATAAAGACAAACCCAAATATTATATTTATTTGGTTTTGGGGGGGCTGTGCTTTTATATGTTAGAGTAGTGAAGCCCATTGAATTCATTGAGCTACATTAATAGCCTAAGATTGCACAGAACAGGATTTTAGTAGTTTTATTAAATTTTTGTAAATGTATTGTCCCATAGTTGACTTTCAGCTCTAGCTCTGAGACACTTTTAATCTTTTTAGTGGCACTTCATTCTTTAATTTATTTTAGTTCAGAGAGTGCTACAATAGGTTTTGATAATTTTATAGGTTCATAGCTAGGTACTAGGCTATTAACCCTAGGGCCTGTATAAGCCTAGGCAAAAAGGTACCCTGGCTTTCGCTACTCAAGAAAATTATTTTCCTGTGCCCCTGTCGAGCAGAGCCACAGAAGTAATCCCTAGGGTGAATTTCCTTTTTCCCATCAAATCATCAAGATTTTTCTTGAAGAGTGCTAATGAGGACATAGATAGGTAGTCTGTTCCAGAGTATGGGAAGTCTCTGGGACAGGAATCTATCCCTCCAGCATGTTCTGTTTATTGTGGTGACAAGGTTTAGGTCCCTAGAGCATGTAGCTCGGAGGGATTGGGATTTCTTTAAGTGGAGCACGTCCAACAGCTCTGGGTTTGACATAGCTTTGTATGTTAGGCAGAGATCGCCTCTGAGTAGGTGATATGCGACAGAGTAAAGCTGGAGTTTTTTTGAGACAGTCTGCATAGGGCATCTGTTTGAGGCCAGTAATCCTCTTTGTGAGGTATTTCTGTGGCCTTTCCAGTTGTTGTAGATGTCTTGTGAGGTACATACCAAAAGGGGCATTGTACTCTATAATGGGTCTAATGAGTGATGAGTAGAGGGGAACAATGACCTCTTTTTTTATGGATGAGAAACCTTTTGTGATGAGGTGAGCCATGTAGAAGGATTTCCTGACCACTGTGGTGATGTAATTATCAAAGGAGAGACAACTGTCCACCTGCATCCCAAGGTCTCTTATCACACTTTCAATGTTAAGTAGACTACCACTTATGTGGTAGTTCATGGGTACAGAGTTTTAAACCAAAGGGGATGACAATAGACTTTTTGGCATTGAGCTTCAGGCCATGGCTTTGACATCAGGCATCTGTCTCAGTGAGGCCCTTTTGTAGTATGTCCACATCATTAGGAGTTCCGATTATGGCTCCTAGTTTGTAGTCATCTGCAAATTTTGTTAGTCAAAGACCTTCTGCGTTAGCCTGTACTTCAGAGAAGTAGATACCAAACAGGAGAGGACCCAGGACTGAACCCTGTGGTACTCCACTTGTCACTGGTCTGAAGTTGGATTTGGAGTCTGCTACTTTCACAGTGTGGGTTCTGTCCATGAGCCAGTTGGCAACCCATCTTGTGACATAGGGATTTATACCTAGTTTAGTGAGCTTATCTATAATTCCAGAGTGGGGGATGGTGTTGAATGCCTTGGCGAGATCTAGATAAGCTATGTGAATCACCTTACCCTCATCTATTGCTTTGGTGACTGTTTCAAAGAAGTCAATCAAGTTTAGGAGACATGATCTGCCTTTTACATACCTGAACTGGGTAGGGTCCAGAGTTTGGAGATTACCAATGTCTTTGTTTATGAGTTCCATGATGATACATTCCATGGCCTTGCAGACCAGGCTCATAAGGCTAATGGGGCAGTAGTTCCCAGGGTCTGTCATGGCTCCCCCTTTGTGTTGTGGGATAACCGTCACAGTGCACCATTCAGTGGGCACAAAGCCTGAGGTGAGGCTATGATTGAACATGGTACTTAGGTGGGGTGCCAGTTCATTCTGTAGTTCATGTAGAATGCAGCCTGGGATATTGTCAGGTCCCATGGATGCTGTGTTCTTGGCTTTGCAGAGTGTGTTTTTTACCTGTGCAGCCATGATTACAGGAACTTTGCATTCTTCCGGTATAGAGATGGGCCCTCTATGGTTTAGTTTTGGCCTTTAAGTAGTTTAGTATTTGTTAGCTGTAGACAAAATCAGTATCATTTTGCCAATAATGACATTTTCCAATTGACTAGTGGCAATCAGTATATTACATAGTAATGTTTATTTTAATTATTTTATTACAATATGGGTGAATTTCATTTATGTGCAGTTGATTCTTGTGAGCAGTGTGGTTATGAGTTATTGTGTATGTGAAGTTTGTGTGTGCAATGTGTGACTTTACTCTCTTTTATACCACAGCAAATAGGGGAGATTAATTATTTTGAGGGTATTAAAAAACACATATCACACTGTGCAATTATTGTGCACATATAATAATAATATAATTACTATGAGGAAATGATTTATAGATCAATGTAGTTCAGCAGAAGTATGAAGGCTCTGGCAAGTAGTGCTATATTGGTCTTGCCGGATGTCACTGCATGTAAATCAGGTAGTCCCATTTCCAGCTTGAGAAATTAGTAATGCAATATTGAAGCTAGTATAAATTACCTGTGTACTGTCCCTAGGGCTTTATACCAGGATTGAAATAGCATGGTGAAAAAATTCAAACACAAGATCTACAGTACTATTTTGTGCACAACATCTACAACACTATTTTGTGCAGATCAGCAAAGATTAAATGTTGCAGATTTACAATATATATTCATTGCTGTTTACAGCAGCAGTGGGAATGTTAACATGGCATCAGGTAAATAGTGTGTGTGTGTATTGTGTGTGTGTGTGTGTGTGTGTGTGTGTGTGTGTGTGTGTGTGTGTGTGTGTGTGTGTGTGTGTGTGTGTGCATGTCTGTCTGTCCGAAGGTGCCTGTGTAATGGCATTGGTTTGACTGGCAAGTGGAGCACTTTGTTAACTATTTGATTCAGAGACATGCAAATGAATTAGTAATTATCTTTAGCTCTGTATGACTCCTTCACGTTGGTAAATAAATTGTTATACTTAGAGCGCTATTAGAACTCACCAGCAAAGCAGTTGCAGTGCAATGGTAGTAGTTTCGCTGAATAATCTCCTTTGTTTTATGTTTATGTTTTTTTTTTATTTTATTTTATATTCTAGTAGCATAACATATTTTAAGTTTAGAGGAACTGCAGGATTTCATATGCCACACAAAGAATACGAGTAACCTGCTGGTGATGCAGCAAGTTTGTGGGTAATTTTTTTTATTTAAATCATTTTTATTAAACATTTTGAAAGACAAGTCAGGAATCATTTAAATATTACAATAAATTTTCACATCCAGTTATATAAACAAATACAGTGGATACAAAATACACATTTCCTAATGCCTAATACAAAAACATTAAACTCGGTAAATAATAAATTCTTCAGATAAAAAAAATATTCCCCGGGATTCATTAAACTACATGTCGGAATACCGTTATTCCAACATGGAGTGGACTGTGTCCGTGTAAGCGCAGCTGTAGCAGTAGTGAGCATTGCATAGTCATGAAGGTGCGCTACTGTTATGGCTATGTGAACATGGACACCACTGAGTGCAGGAGGCATGTTAGGCATGCCCCTGCACTCAGAAAGTGCCATACTGCACTTCTGAAAAGCATTTCAGTATCTGCGGACACTGAAATAAAATAATTTGAGTTTTTCAGTGTTTCACAGACACTGAAATAGATAGGGGAGCAAGAAACAGTGCAGGATGTATGCGACTGTACAGGTTTCTGCAGAATGCCCAGATGCCTGCCTCACATACTTCTCAACCTCATAGAGCAAGTAGGTTGTACAAAGCCATAAATAACGGAGGCAAATGCACAAAAATAGGGGCACTTTTTAAATAATGCACTGACAAACCCAGAAAGTTGATAGAATAAAAGGCTTGCAGTAGCATGGACTTCCTGCAGGGTTTGAATACTGAAACACAAATGTCTGCCATACGAAAGTGCCGTATAGCCCTCAACTGTACAGCTTTCTGCAGAATGGCCAAATGCCTGCCCACATACTTCTCAACCTCCTAGAGCAAGAAAGCTGTACAAAGCCACAAATAATGGGGGTACAGAGACAGAAAAATAGGGACACATTTTAAATATTGCACTGAGAAACCCGGAAAGCTGATAGAATCAAACGCTTGCAGTAACACAGACTTCCTGAAGGGTATGGAGTCTGAAACCTAAATGTTTGTCAGTATGTTCTGACTTAAACCCTGAGTGATTTGCCAATGATATGCTAGAAAACCACAGTCACATCTCCTAAGTTTGTTAGAGCAATAATTAAAATCTGTCCCTATGTGTCCCCTTACAATTTCCCTCACTGTGACTGACAAGCAGTACAGATACATGTAAATAAACTGGGTTTATTAATTAATTGTTTTTTTCTATTCTAAGGTATGTTTAATCACAGCTGAGCAGGTGTGCACGTTAGGTCCCTCTGTGTAGCATTGCTTAAACATCCCATAGGAGATAAATAAAAATAAATAGCTAAAAATCCTTATACCACAATAGCATAGTAGTTAGAGTTCTGGCTTGGAATGCAGGTGTTCATGGTTTGACTACCAAGGCAGGCACTTTATTTTAACATGGGAAAGCAGTGTTAAAATTATTATTTCTATTTTAAATGTAGTATTAATTGATATTTGTCAACCAGGGTAGTGTAGCTGGTCTAAAATGGAAGTGTGAGTGCATATAACATGTGATACCACCCATGTATACACAAGTGCCCCATACAGTATAGTCACACCCCACGGTAATGTAATGAAAGCACATAGAGGGATGTGATGTAAAGTAAATCATATATAATTACTATGTCAGTGATGCTGAATTAAAAGTCATTAATTTGATATTTCTTACAAACTGAAAAGTGAGCCATGGTTAGTGGTGCCCACCTATGCCTAGCCAGTTTAAGCATTGCTTAGACTTAAATGTTAAGCAGCAGGCAGCTCAGCTAAGTGGATTTGCACATTGATAAGCAGTTCTTAGCAATTACCCTTTTAAGCACTGCTCAAATCAGCTTAGTGGGTTTGTGCACCATTTAGCTGAGCTTAGCATTTTCAAAATGGACCAATGATGGCAAAGGGTAGGCATACAGACATATTTAAATGGAGCAGGTGGGAATACAACCAGAATCTGTTATAGGTTGCTCTGAGTAGGAACTATGGCAGGTGTTGGTGAGGCCTTGTGCTTTTGGGCACAACGCTGGGGCATTTTGGAGTCCAGAGTTATGGCTGGGCCCTTTGCAGCTAACCATGGTGACAGACTGTTGCAAGGCCAGTACCAGGGCTCACAATATAAAGCAGAGGCCTAAGAAGTTTTGGCACATGATCTCACCAGTGCAACTGGTATCCCCCGAACTGGTGAGCAGGTACGGCATCACTATGCCAACCTAAAGCTGAGGAAGGGGGAGCTCTTGACCCAATGGATCCAAGATGCTCGAGACAACTGTGATCCAGCAGTTTGTAAGTATCTCAGATAGAGTTGTACCAAATTCTAGCCTGAGTATGTGATAGACAGGTATGCATAATGTGTGTTTCTCACCCCTATAGCTGCAGCAAAGAGGGCTAGTAACATTGAAGCCCCATACAGACAGATGGACCCGGATGCATCAGTAGGCTGGTGAGTACAGCTCTATCTTGCAGTATATAGTGCCATAAATTATAAAGAGTGCATTTTTTTACTGCCAGTAGGTATACTGTGTAAAGTATCTACTGAATAAGTGATTGTCACACTAATATTGATTCACAGGATATCCATTAATAAAAATGTCATTTCACTGTAATAAAGATGTCTAGTAGAAACGTTTTTGTTTACTCTGATATGTGGTTGTAGATATAGAGAATGTGTACAAGTTCATCACAGCAATGGTGTTGACAGCATGAATTAACTGAGGTTGTTCTAAGAACCAGCTAGTATGCAAATATATAATACTATATGCACTAAGATCTGAACCCTGAATAGTAATGTCTACAGTATTATAGTGTGTCCCCTGCAGCATTGCATTCTTGTGTTAACCTTTGCTTTACATTAACTATCTGTCATGCATGGATCACAGGATTACAAGCTCAGACTGTGTAACCCACAGAGTATTAAGCAGAGAACAGTCAAACCAAAGATAGATGTTCTCCAGTAGCTCAGTGCTATGAAAAATAGGCTTGTTGTTCATTTTAGCACACCCAGCCACAGTTCGAATCCAGGGAGTGGTACTGAGGTGTGTGCATTTATACACTGAGGAAATCTTGAATATTTGTAGGAACAGTCGGATAGTGGTAAAAATATTTTCTCCACAAGTCATACAGGTAAAGAAATGTTTGCAGTAGCTGTATGAAGGGTATACCAATGCACTGGATACAACCATCCCACTGTCCAACCCCATGCCTACAAATGACAGCAGGATAGGTACATACATCATGCACTTGTCCCAATACATCTTTCTCAACTGTCACGGCTACCGGTCATACCTGTCAACTGTACAGATTTTGCAGAATGTCCAGATTTTCCCCATAATGTATTGCACCATTTTTCATAAAACTGTGATCCTTTGACAATTAAGTATCAAATCAGTAAAGTCTGAAGTTAGAAAATAATGACACACGAGTGTCAGACTCCATACCTATTGGAAAATGCATGCTAATGCAAAACCTGTAATTCTGTCACCTGTCTAAGTTTGCAGGAGCAATAATTGCAAATTGTCCCTACTTTTAGACTTTTTCACATGTTTATGTATGGCTTTGTCCAGATATCTTACTCTAAGAGGTTGAGAGGTATGGTCACTGCTGCCAATCACTTTAGACACAGGTAACAATCCAGGTGAAGTATGCCAGTAGCAGATTCACACATCAGTGCAGGCTACCCCATTTTTGTCAAGTATGTAACCTTGACATGCACAACCCCCCTCCAGTAATGTACCCATAGTTCCCCCAATCTGCTCCATACCATTACAGGTTGACAGTCTGACAGGTATGTATGTATGTGCTAGAGAAGCTATGGGCCATAGGTAGATGTAGAGTGAGGGCAGACCTGTAGAGTATTCTGCAGTACTGTTGTGAAAAATAGATGCCTACACAGTATTAATGGACTTTTTTTACTCAACCCACCCCTCATCTGCATCAGTAATTATTATTCATACACTATGGGTGTGTTCTTCTCAAAACCTAATATTTGGTCTCATGTTCTATTATTGTTCATATATTTTATTGTTTGCATATTAACATACATTGTTCAAATACCATTGTTGGCGGCCTGTTGCCATCAATGTAACTGGCATGCTGTTACAATACTTACTGTTGTTCCATTCATGCATGTGTTCTGTTTGCTATGCAACTGTTTCAAATCTGTTGGATTGGGTTAATTGGAACACCCATGCATGCTGTTATAACATTTGGGAAGGCAGATTCCAGCAGATCCACCTGTCCTGCACCATCTGGCCATAGCACCGGGCCCTGGCACATCTGGGACCCAACCTGGAACATCCGCCTTCCCTGGTCCTGCACCACCTTCGGGTGAAAACACCTCAGGGGATAGGGCCCACCCCCCTCTGGCACGGAGAGGAGCCTGTCACTCACAGCATATTCTGGGGTATGGTGCACAACATCATCTGCTCTGAGTTGGATGGATGGCTGTACCATATGAAAGGCCATCTAGTGCACCTAGAGGGGCAGCCTGCCCCTGGTGTCCAGCCCCCAGCACAGCCACCTTCTGAGCCATGAAGGTGCAGTGGTGACTGCCACTAAGTGGGACCTCAGTCCCACTGTATCCATTTGGGGGCTCATGGGCTTCGGATTCCCAACCACCATCCCCGCCAATGGTGTTTACCCCCTCATGTATCATATACCACCCCTGTCTGCTGTCTTGTCTGTCTGCAAATGCAACCTATACTACCCAACCTACCTCCCCAACAGCCCTTCCCCAGCATCCCACTCTCACCTTATAAAAAAAAAAAAAAAAAAAAAAGGGCATCTGTCCTACAAAAGAAATCATTGTCCCATACATAGCTCTACATTTTTCCCCCATCTACAGTGAAATTAATCTAACAACACACAAATTATTCTACAAATGTATGCTGCCAACACCCCTCCCAGTGGGGTGTGAGGCTGTAAATTTCAAATTCTATACATTATTCACAGCTATTTCTGCATAAAAAATGTAGAGATATGGTCCTTTCCTACACCCATCCTGCACATGCCTTGCTGGTTTCCCTTATGTTTTACACCCTGCTTGCCCCCATTTCACCACTTTCCTAGCCTTTTTTCTTTTCTTTATTTAAAATTAGCGCAGGTGTAAGTGGGAAGAAAGACAACTAAGTGAGGCTAACATGACAGTTTACAACTGTTAGTATCACTTAGCTTCACACAAAACTGCTCAAACCCATTTACAACTGCTTAAAAGTGCTTTAATCATTCTGTCTCTATTAGCCATTGTTCTGCCCAGCAACAAAATATTCAGCTTATCAAGTCTCAAACCCAGTATACTGTGTACTAGAATCACAGCAATGTACTACTACACCATCTGAGCTGTGGGAGCTTGTAATGCTTTTACAAATATATCATGCATTCTGGTCATTTAACATTAATGAAAAAAAAATCATCACTTCCAAGACTTGAACCCAGGACCCTGTGCACTACAATCACATCAACATACTTTTACACCCTCTAAGCTGTAGGAATTTGCAATGTATTTACAAACATATCATGCACTACAGTCATTTCACATAAGGGAAAAATATATATCTGTAGTAGTCTTATATACATATATACGTACATATAAATACAAATATATATATATATATATATATATATATATATATATATATATATATATATATATTGCAAAACATCTGCAAAAAAACTGACAAAGTGGGGGGATAAAGGGCAAACAATAGTGATATATTTGAAATATGGCTGTTATATGTGTAGATGTCTGCTAGAGTAGCATGGTTTGAGTTAACATATAATTCATGATAGATTCCTGGTCTGAAACACAAATGAATGTTATTATTTACTGATGTCAATGCTGACATCATCCCAGTGATTTGTCAGAAATCCACAACTGTTATGGGGAACAGACCAAACATTTGAGCCGCACATCTGGACAGTGTCTAGATATCTGGACAGTGGAGAGGTATGACTGCAGTCATGTAACAGAAGATAAAAAAAACAGTGAGAGCTGCCAACCATTCCACCCAGCACCCTCTGAACCACAGTAAGACCAATGCAACACTACCCCAAATCAGCTGTGGGGATTACCCATGTATTTCCAAATATATAATGCACTACAGGGATGGAACTCTAGGGAAAAGCAGATATTAGTGCAGAACCATTTGCAACACAGTCACAGGTACATACCAGTACCCCAAATAAACTAGAGTAGAATGACTGAACAAACATATCCTGATTGTCACTCACACACTACACCAACATATACTGGCCCAAAATCACAGTCTACTGGGAATCCTGAGAAGTTACAGGACATTTCCCAGTCTACCTCTACAAACATATACACCTGCTAGACCACCAGAAACTGTAGCAGAATGCACGGTCAGATAGAAAAGGAGCTATGACACTCACATCTGCTACTCTCCCTACTCAGCCCAACAGACATTTACACACAACACTGCTACACAGTTTTGGCAGTCTGATAATAATGGCCAGACATACATAACTCTCAGCTATACAGATTTCCACAGAATGTCCAGGGTGTGAGACCATGTACATGGCCACTGCTGCATACCACTTCCAGGAGTCTGCTAAGTCACTGGGATGATACTAAGAGTGCATTTACTAAATAATAATATACCATGCCTCTGAACCTCTTAGTGCAAGACATCTGGACAAAGCATGACATACTTAGGGACAGGAGGCCAGAGAGAGGGACATATCTCACATAATGGTGTTACAAACTGAAACAGTTGCTGGTATTACAGGGTTTGTTGTAACATAACATCTCTGAAGGCAACGATGTCTGAAACACTAATGGATGTCAACATTTACTGACTACAATTCTCACATTATTCTACTGAGTTCACAAAAACAGAGGCTGTCTGAGGAACAGACAAAACATAACAGGCAAATCTCTGGGCAGTCTGTGTACATCTGGACAATTGAGATGTATGTCAGAGACATATTACTGACAGACGTCAAGTCACACAGAAAATGCATGTCCAGAAAACCCTGGTAATCTAGCAATCCTCTATGTGTATAACAGCAATACTTACTTACAATGTGTACCCAATTCTGGAGCTTTGTCCCTCATGTTGTTGGGCTTTCTCCACTTGTCTTGTCCTGCGAGGTATTTCCACCTACTGTCTGTGAAGCTGCAGTCCCCACCATAATAAGTACATCTCCATAATGTCCTCCACACAGGCAAAGAAAAGGGGCATGGCCCACATGAAGGACTTAATTATAGCAAGGTGTTGCTATGGCATTGGCTAATGGAAATCAACACAGCTGCTCTGGATGCAAGTAGCAAGTGGGAGACACCATCTGGTGCACAGGCCATTACCTGCTCATGAGCATTACCTACAAAAGGCAAGTTGCTGCCTATTCAATACAGGTCTGAACCCATCTACACAAAGACAGACTGCAACTACACAAACCTAACCATTTGCAGTATTCTGAGGAAACTCTTCAGCATTATAACAGTTATGTCAATCATGTAAGCTTGTAATGGAATGCAGAAGGGGATGCAATAATCTCAAATAGGACATGAAACACTAGGTCGCAACAAAACCTGCTGGACTCCCATGCTGCTGTCCAGCACCTATGGCCATTCTTGCTTGCCCTATCTGCATTAACATGGATTACATCTCTGGCCCCTGAGTCACCCCAGCAAAGGTCAGCTCATGTATGACTATTACTGGGGTAACCATTGTGCAATACTGAGTGTGACAATGCTAGGCCAGCTACCTGGGATGTTGTACATATTCATATGTCACCTGTGAATGCTACTATGATACATATGCTTGTCCTACAAATGTTGGAGACTTATATAGGGTATGTGCATAGTACACAACAGGCACAGAGTGTGTGTGTTGAACTGCATGTTATATACTAAGCCCATACCTGACAACTGTCCAGAGTTTTGCAGACTGATCAAATGTCTGCCTCATATTTGTAGTCAGTGCCTCATACAGTTGTGTATTGTCTGACACATCACTGGCAACCCATTAAAGACTGATGTCATAGCATAATAGCATACATTTGATTGCCAGAAGTCATAGCCTGTGGAGCAGACCTGTGAATGTGACACCGTCTTTGCTGGCAACCACATGTATTTCAGCTAGATTCATAAAGTGACATAATTTTCTGGCCTTTGCCCACCAGTGATGTGTGCCCTTGAGCAGATGTCTTGCTCTAACAGGAGATAGGTGTCTTAGCATGAAACCCATGTCAATGCAGGCATACCTTGTCCTGTGGGATGCCGACATTTGTGCAATCATTGATACCTGCTTTGTAGCTGTGGAAAGCACACCAGCCTTGCCAGGTTACTCATCCCATCATATGTTTAGACCCCAAATGGAGGGTTGCAAGGCCACAGTAGGTGGAGTGTTGAACATAACATACACATACACACCTCCAGGCTGGCCAAACAGCATAATGTGCAGGAGGCATCAGGTGCAGTTAACAGTTGACAAAACACCTACTCAAATCATAGCTAGCTACAGGCCTCCAACCATGTCTATGGACACCCACCACACCTATTGGGACTTGCTGGAATCTGTCAGGATTCAATCGTCTACCCTGCTCCTGGGTGACTTCAACTACCAGCCATAGTGTGCATGACCTATGCCACCTAAACATGAATGCACATAGCTTCCTAGCTTTGTCAATGGCAATGCAGTGGATCAGCTGGCCAACACTCCTACGACAGATGGAAATAACCTATGCCTGCTCCTAACCAACATGAGTAGCCACTGTAGCATTCCGACAGTGTCATCCCCTTTGGTAAGATCTGACCACATAGCCATCACTGTTCAGGTCACCATCTCCCCTGCCCCCCCTTGTCAAGGTAAAAAAAAATTACTTTACACAAATTACTATAATTCTCCTCAGAGCAGGTAGAAGTAGCTTTGCAGCCAACATCCCATCAGTTGGAACAAGCAGCAGTGTCCAGGCTAACACCACAATACCATGTGGACACCTACATAACTGTATGGACTCAGCAATACCTGACAGGACAACATCATCTCCCTCAAGGTAGGGTAAATGCCCATGGTGGACAGCAGCAATACACAAATACTATAATGTGTGGAAATAATTGCTGGACAGGGCCAAGAAGGAATGGATGCCTTATTGGATGCAATGTCACCTTGGTCTGCACAAGCAAATAAGGTCAAGGGTGAATTTCCCTGAGGCTATCTTAGAGTGCAAATTGGACACCTTCACCAAGGCTAATCACTAAGCCTTCCACACATGTGTCTGCAATCCCAGAGACAACACACAAATCTGCTCTGTAGTGGTGGTCAATAACACCACATACACATACTGCCTAGATATAGGCAACCGGCTGCAAACAGGTGAAATATAAACATCACCCCCCTGTCCACCCATTGGTACACATGTGCATGCAAAACACCTGCCCCCCTCCCCTCATCATCAGGAAGCAGGTCCGTATTGCCCTCTCAAAAGCAACACACAGAAGTCTCCATAGGTCTGATACCATCCCTGGCTGCATCCTACATGAACACAGGCATGGGCTCTCAGATCCATTCCGCACTGTAGTCAACCACAGCCTGAGCACTGGTGTCATCCCATCTGCACAGAGGACAGCCACTGTCATTGCTATACACAAAGGCAGAGCAATCCACTGACCCAGCCAATCATATGCACATCAGCCTATGTAGCCTGCTCTGCAAGAGCATGGAAGGCAATATCAAGAACATTATGAACAGGGACATCAGCAACATCAAAATGCCTGAGGCCACACAGCATGGTATTGCCAAAGGGAGATCAAGCCTGTTAAACCTGATTGACCTCTCTAAAGTGGTCAACAAACACAAGGATGAGGGGAAGATGGTGAACAATGCCTACCTTCACCTAGCCCAATTCTCTCACAATAATCCACAGGTCGCCAGGATACATATGCCTACACAGCTAAGTATGAACCTATATGTTACCAGATGGGTAGCTACCTGGCCCAATGATAGTACCCACTCAGTCATAGTAATGGAACCCACCTCCAGTAGTACAGTCTTCCAAAGCAATGTACCCCAAGGATCAATCTGGGGGCCTCTACTGTTTCAGATGTACGTATCTGAGGTACAGGATAAAAGCAGCAGTTTGTGGCTGACTAGGTGTACAGATGCTTGGAAGCTGGCCACTGTCTTACATTCCCCTACTGATGTGAGCATCCCCCAAGAGGCCCTCACCTAATTAATGACTGGTGCAAAAACATTTCTGCAAACTGAATGCCAGAAGAGGCATCATTTTCCCTGCTGTGGCAGATGTCATCCACACTAATTATGACAGTAATAATGTACTGAGCATACAATAAGGTGTGAGGTGACTTGTGCACCAAGGTTGGTGGCACCCTGACAGTTTCCCACCATGTGGGCACCATTGCACAGAAAGCTGTCTACATGGCCCACCTCACAAATATGGGTATGTCATCCAGGAACCAGAATGCCACAACGTTCCTCTACTCCACCCTTATCAGATGCATTGCCAAGTACAATGGCTCCTTTGGCATGTACCTTGCCAAGCAAATGCAGCAGTCGCAGAGACCACAGAGGTTTCTGACCAGGCAATTCCAGGGTCTGCAACACCTGTACAGGTAGGCTGAAAGCCCTGTCCCTGTACTCAGTCTCATACAGACTGATCATAGGTGACATGTGTCTGGCACACAAGGCCATGTCCACATCAGCCTTGATGGCATTTCTGCAGGTCTGTAAGACAGATTGCACTCATGCATCATGCAAACAAGGCCCTCACCTGGTCTGTGACATGTATAGCACTTGTTGGTGGGATAGTGTAGTATCCGACACAATACACTGTCTGTAAAATACACTCCCTCCCCATGTCTAGCAGTGTACATGTATAGCCATCTTGAATAAGAAGCTGGATAACTGTATGGGGAAACAGATAAGATACCCCCAGAATCCTGTGTGTGTCCCAGCTGGGCAGGGGAAACAGGTGCTGGCTTGGAAGGGGCATGGGCAAAAGTCTGGGCCAGGCTTATGAGGGCATCAGGGCCAATAGCCTGGTATCATCTTATGAGGCTATGCACCTAGTACTTGACATGTTTCCTGTATGTATTGCAGACTGTCCAGTAATGTTGTCTGAAATCTGAAATGAATCTCTGTGAGTCTGAACTGTGTATGTACTGCAGTGATAGTGTATAGTCTTGCCCCTCATAGGTTATCATCACATATTGTAACACCTTGTCATTATTTGGGGTCTATATAGCAGTAAGTCAGCTTTTACAGTACATGCAGATGCACTTGGTGACACTGTATAGCGCACTCCAATAGCCTTGGTCTTGGCCACAATTACCATTCTGTTACTAGGCCCATCACACAGTAGGATTTGACACCCTTTGTAGTGGGCCTGACACTAGCAGTAAAAGAGATGGATTGCGGCAGGCAGAACTACCGTAAGGGCTAATGGGTGTCACAGCTGTGCCAGACAGTACCAGGAGTGTGTGTGTGTGTGTGTGTGTGTGTGTGTTTGTGTGTGTGTGTGTGTGTGTGTGTGTGTGTGTATATATCAGCAAATCCCAAAAATCACTGTGGAGGCAACAATCGACAAAAAAAGCACACTGGTACCACAGTAAATTCCACGATCCACACTTGATTTAAATAAAAGCACAAGCTCTTTATTTAACAAGCCAAAAAACAGTTGTTGAGCGCTTTCATGTATAAAATACACTTCATCAGAACACTTACTAAGCCCTAAGGCTCTCTATAAATACCTAAAAAAACGCCAAAAGTTAATTGTTTAAGAGCTACGCCCTCACCATTTCTTAAAACTACAGTACTTACTTTCTTACTGATAATACATATAAAACCTAAAATACAACACTAAATGAAATTATGTGTAAATTTATACACTTAAAAACCAACTCTTTGCCAAAGACAACAACATTGTACTGTGTGGTACATATTTAAATATATATCAGCAAACATAATACTGCAGGGTATTAATTTACATATGTTGTGTTCTCCTCACAGGTGAACACAAGGATTGGTGTCCCTCCCCATCACAACCTGAAGTCAGTATCTTAGTGGACTCCCGTGATGATGATGGTGGTCATAGAGAGGCACAGGTGGGGTTGCTGGTGCCCGGATCTGTGCCATTGTTTGGTATCCCACTTTCACCTACCATGTCCCCACACACAGTCAGTATGCCCACACATGTGCAGTTCCTCAGTAGCCACAGATAATGGACAGATTAAGGGTGGTGGCATGGAACAGGCAAGTGTGTTGAGTATGGCAAGTGTGAGTGTAGACACCAGCCATAGGCATAGAGCAGGCAAGGTCACACACAGGCAGATGGACAATGGAGGTCTGCTGCCCATCAAGCCCCTGTCACAAGTGCCATGGCATGTGTCAGCAGATGCATGTTACAGTCCATCATGGAGGCACAGGCACGTACTGACTGCAACACCAGACAGATTCTGAGGGTCATGAAAGCAGCGCTCCTTACCATGCGTGACAACCTCCATGGCAGGTGTGATCCCATACATCAACTTGCCAATGTTGGGGATAGACAGTGGGGTGAGACATTGTCACTGATCGACCGTGGAATTCTGTGCTTGAGCATGTGGTGGGAGTAGGGCATCGGCCAAATGGACGTAACTCAGTAACATGATCAGCTGTGAGCTGACATGGTCATGCACATTCACAGTCCTGTAGTGGCAGTACCAACGGCACTACTGAAGGGAGGGTGCTGCCCACACCACACTAGAGCAGGCCATAGGCATGTTGTCCTGGCCACTCCCATCATGACGTGGGTCCAGCAGACAGCGATCACCATCAGGGAGTAATACTGCATCTGTCCTTGGGCCTGGTGGTGCCACTGATACTCCTGGCAGTACCAGTTACTGCATTCCTGCTGGAAGACAGTGAACCATATATCCTGCCATGTATGGTCCACACCTGTCCAACATAGCCCTGTGTCAGGCAGCCACATTGCTTGCTGGTGTGCAGACAAACACTCACACATCCCTATTCCAGGCCAATCACCAACACACATGCACAGCTCCTTTGCATGGCCCAGTTGAACATCACCCCTCCTGACACACACACACACACACACACACACACACACACACACACACACACACACACACAATAGCAATATGGTCCAGCTTAGGTCTCTGCAATCCAACACCACACCCTGTGCATGTGATATTATGTGTGCCACCACAACCCTGTTATCCATACCATCTGTGCATGGACTTGCTCATATGGGTCTGATGCACAGGGTGACTATGGTACAGTGCAGCAATGTCATGATGTGTAAGGTGCTGTCTTCTGGCAGTAGTTATGGGTACACATCAAGGTGTATATACCTCGTTAGCCATGATGCACTATTGCTGTTAGTACTGCTGACTGACTACAGTGTCACATACTGTATTCTGGTTATGTTCCAGGTGTCTGTATGTGTGCAGGCTGTGGGCCTGCTGACAGCAGCAGTGCTGAGTAAGGCAGAGTGGAAATACAGTGACTTTTTCATATCCAAGGTACAGCTGTACATGTACATATTCACCAGGTGTGTTTACATGCAACACTGTGTAAGGGACAATTGTGGCAGATAGTATGACCTTGCATACATACCCTTGACACAGCCACCTAGCCTGCATACATGTCACCTGGGTGTTATGTAGGACCACAGGCTCACACATACAGAGGAGGTTACTTGATACTGGTACTAGGTCCCTCACCAGCTTAGCCATTACATTCACTGCTTTTCCTGCCATTTCTGTTGCATCCACTCAACCATTATGCTGTTGATGAGGGTTTGCCTGGTACTGTGTATGACAGGTTTGGGGTATGCATTCATGACACAGGTGAGCCTGTGTTAGTCTAATCTGACAATCAACAGCATGTGTGTCTGCTATCTCATATGCTTGTCTGGCCTCTCGTGCTGGTAGTGCATACAGAGTCATAGTTCTGCATATGGGGCAGCTGACGAAGGGCTGAACACAGCCCCTACCTGCACAGTCTTACAAATGATAGCGCTAGATACATAACACAGATAGCACAACGGGACTGTAGTGTGGCTGTGACTGAACTACTATTGAAGTGGGTGACAATTCCAGGGACTGTTAGGATTGGGAATGGTGGCTTCAGAGGCCATGAACATGTTAGAGCCATCTTACACACACACACACACACACACACACACACACACACACACACACACACACGCACACACACGCACACACACACACACACACACAAACACACACACACACCCACACACACACACACACACATGCGCGCGCATGCACACTGCTGCATGGGGACATGCATTGAGATACACATGCACATGGAGGTGATATTCATCTGTGTAGATGACCTACCCATCTATTAATGTACAATACATTGTGATATGACCAGTGCACCACAGTGGCTTGGTGTTAAAAACTGTGTAACTGTGCTTGCATGGCGGATGGAATCTGTATGGGCCAACACTATGTTGGCAATGGGGGAGTTCATAGGGTGGAAGAGGCACGCAAAATGGTTTAGGCATCACATACACACACTGAAGACAGCCACAAGGGCTGTGCATACAGAAACACATACACAGTTGCCAATAGACATATTAGTAACCTGACATATCCAGTTGTATGTACTACAGTGCTGCATACACATGCCATGCTCCACATACATTATATGCCTGGGACATAACACACAACCTCTTATAACAGGTATTCTTACAAATACATTCATAGATGGTGGGATAACCCACGAGACATAGCGATTGCTCTCGTCTACTGCTCCTACATACCTGCAAAAGTGATAGTGTGACAGAGTTTGTATCAGCATGATGTGTCAGTCAGGTACAATGTCTGATGCTGGCATGTGTGTCAGTACAGTAACTGTGACATATTTGGCAATAATATCACAGGAATGTTCATTGTCAGGGGACACAGACCACATACAGGTTGCATACATGGATATCCCATGTACATCTGTACAGATGACTGGTATGGGCTGTATAGTGTTACATGGTGCATGTGAGGCAGATGCCATTAACAGGGTCTTTAAAGTAATGTCATGGGTAGTGAGTCAACAGGCCTTAAAATGGTATAACCTACATACACACAACAGCCACAGGGGATAAGCTTCACACACTGCTATAGTTGTCGGTATTAAGATTGGAGCCCCTACCTATCTAACTATTTCCACTACAGTATTACACAGCTAATGCACATGCCACAGAGTTTACAGGGTTGACAAGTGTATACAGGTACATCTAGGGTGAATGACATCAGCAGGCCTTGTAAAGTAGGGCGATGGGAAGTGTACTGGGTGGTACACTCCTCAAAATGGTATAACCCAAACCCCCAGAGGATATGAGTGCCCCCCAAACAGACACAGAGTATCACAGTTGCCAGTATTGAAGTTAGAACCCCTACCTATCTCGTTATATATACTACAGTGTTACGCAGTTATCACATGTGCCACAGAGCTTATAGGATTTCACAGTGTTACAAGGTATGTCTAAGGCAATTGCATCAAGACCCTTTCTAAAGTATGGAAATGGGAAGTATACTGGGTGTGAGGGGCATCAAAATACATTACCCTGCAAACATACACACTTACAAACACCTTCTCATACACACACACACACACACACACACACACACACACACACACACACACACACACACGCACACACACACACACACACTTGCCACAACTGAGTGTAGAACCCCTGCCTATCTAGTTATTTGTATGATACTTTTACTAAGTTACATGTGCCACAGAGCTTATAGGGCTGAGTGCTGTCCAAAGGTACATCTAAGGGCAATGATATCGACAGGACTGCTAAAGTAAGGCACTGGGAAGTGTCGTGGGTGGGAAAGTCCTCAAAATACTTCATCCTACAAACTCTTCACATACACTTGCACACACACATTTGCTGGACCTGAGAGTAGAACCCCTGCATATCTAGTAATTTGTACTACAGTGTTACACAGTTATCGCATGTGCTACAGAGCTTATAGGGTTGACAAGTGCCCAAAGGTGCTTCTAAGGTGAATGACATCAACAGGACTGCTAAAGTAGGGCACTGGGTGGGAAAGTCCTCAAAATTCTTTATCCTACAAACTCTTGCACATACACTTATACACACACACATATTTTCTGGACCTGGTAATAGAACATGTGCCTATCTAGTTACTTGTACTATAGTGTTATGCAGTTATTGCACACGCTACAGATCTTATAGGATTGACAAGTGCCCAAAGATGCTTCTAAGGTGAATTGCATCAGCAGGTCTGCTAAAGTAGGGCACTGGGTGGGAAAGTCCTCAAAATACTTCATCCTATAAACTCTTGCACATATATTTACACACACACACACACACACACACACACACACACACACACACACACACACACACACACACACACACACTTGCCGGACCTGGTAGTAAAACCTCTGCCTATCTAGTTATTTGTACTATAGTGTTATGCAGTTATCGCACATGCTACAGAGCTTATAAGATTGACAAGTACTCAAAAGTGCTTTTAAGGCAAATGACATCAGCAGGACTGCTAAAGTAGGGCACTGGGATGTGTAGTGGATGGGAAAGTCCTCAAAATACTTCAGCCTACAAACATACACACACACATTTTCCAGAACCTGGAATGGAACCCCTGCTTATCTAGTTATTTGTACTATACTGTTACATAGGTATTGCACACATTTCAGAACTTATAGGGCTGGGGCTGTGCAAAGGTACTTCTAAGGGGAATGACATCAGCAGGACTGCTAAAGTAAGGCACTGGGAAGTGTTGTGGGTGGGAATGGTCTATAACTGTTTCACTTATGAACAAACAAACACACATGCACTCACTCTTACACACATTCTTATTTTTGCCAGGACTAAGACTAGAACACCTGTCTATCCAGTTATCTGCACTATAGTGTTACGCAGTTATCACACATGCTACAGAGCTTATAAGGCTGATAGGTGTACAGTGGTACTTCTAAGGTGAATGACAGCAGCAGATCTTGTGAAGTAGAACAATGGGAAGTGCAATGAGTGGGAACAGCCTCCTAATACTTAGACCTACACACAGACACACACACACACACACACACACACACACACACACACACACACACACACACACACACAGGCAGGTGATATGATATTATAACCCCCAATTCAGTAGTATTATACAATGGAGCTCACCTTCATGCTGGCATGTGCGACTGGTTATGACCAGTATGCCACTGTCAGCAGCAAGACATCACTCTATGCCATTCATGGTATCCATGTCTGTGACTCACTCTGTGTGTGTCTCCCTGTGTCTCTCTCTCTCTCTATCACTGTCTGTCTCTCACTTCCCCACATCTATGTGTGTGCATGCTTGACATATGTTTTTATCTGTTGCCCATATATATGTCTGTGTATCACATGCAACAGATGCAGATATATCACATATGGGCCACCTACTGCTAGCTGAGGATAATCCTGTCTGATGGGTGTGTGTAGAGACAGTTAAGGTGTACATAGCTGTCTGTACACAAAGACATATATGCACAATACAGTCATATAGTCCGATGTGGGTCCCAACATGGCCTGTGATCTCCAAGTGTAGAAGCATGCCCAGTGTGACCTTCTATAGTGGGAGTGGGACTCCATTCCAGAGAGAGGTGTACTCTGGTCCGGGGCTTTGTGTGCTGCAGCCATACCTCTCAGAAGTAAACAGGACTTTCCTAGGGGTTCTGGGTCTGTTTAGCAGACATTTTCTGACATATCTGTAGTCTGACACTGCAATGTATTCTGTCATTACCTAGTGAAAGACATCCTCAGATAATCACAGTGCTTTACCAGAGGAATACAAATGTACAACACAAAAACCAATATTATGAGCCTGGTGATATACATTCTTGCCCAACAAGGCCAGTTGGGAGGTGTGGCTACAGCCGGTTGACTGATGATACTTTGTAAACAGTCCAACAACTTGGTGATATACTGGCTGGGGATCTCCTGCTTGTGTGATATCTTTCTTACCTGTGGAGTCATATCCTGGTGTGGCCATACCTCACAACTGTACATATTGTTGCAGATTGTCCAGGTGTTTGCCTAGACGTTTCATCCACTCTACATAAACTTGTGTTTTTATGGCAAGTTAGTTGCATATGATTGAAGACTGATGTTACAAAATAATGACAGACATTACTGTTTCAGACTACATAACCTGCAGATAATTCCCGCTAATATAAATCTCCTCATCCTACCAATTTTCTCTGTATATAAGGCCAATATTTACAACACCTACCTATCATTGTCCCACTTTAATTTATGACCTAGTCCAGATGCCTTGCTGTCAGAGGTTGAGAGGTATGCATGTGGGTACAGAGTATATTCTACTGTGCAGACATGTCCATTATATGTGTAGTTTATTCCACATAGCACTGTCACTTCCAGGTATGTCAGTGGCAGAGCAGTGCAGAGTAATGTGGTGAACCACTGACAGACAGTTGTGTATTGGTTGGTGGTTTGCTATGACGTTAGTAGGGTATTGGCCCTGAAGCCCTTATAACCCACACAGGTGAGAGTGTAGCCTATGTTAAGAAATGTCAGCACACAAAGCCCCTGTCCAGCAGGGACATAGGTGGGATCACAGGACTGTCTTATGTGTTTCCCGTGCACATATACAAGGAGCACATCACTAGGGGTGTTGAGGCCTTGGCTTGCTGTTGACAGGGAAAGAACTCCACAAATGGGGGGATACACACAAACAAGCCATACTGATATCACAGCCCAGGTTGATGTTGCACCTACAGGTTTATGTAATGGGTCTTGAGTTCCAGATGTGCTACAGTCCCATCAAGGCAGGGTCTGGATTGCTTTGTATGCCAGGCAGGGGTCACCTCAGCATAGTCTGTCTGGCATGGGATAGAGGGACAGTGCTATTAGCCTATCTGTGTAGAGTAGGTTTTTGGGTACTGGGGTAAGGCCTCAGTGTTTGCCAGACCCTTGTGTGTGGAGTCTACATGGTCTGTGGTTGTAGGTTTGTGGGCTTCTCATGTGATTTTGCTCTGAGGTGTCCATTGTTTGGGTTTTGTTTGGTTGCAGACCTTCACTTACATGTGTGTGTGTGTGTGTGTGTGCGTGTGTGTGTGTGTGTGTGTGTATGTGTGTGTATGTGTGTGTGTGTGTTGTGTATTTTCAAGTGATGTTTACTGATCCCTTACACTGCATGGCACCTATGTTATTGCATATTCTGTTCTGGTGTGCATGTTCTCCATTTGTCTGGCCAGTGGTTCCCCTTCCCCTTATGTGTGTCTCTTTGTCCTTCTGTAGTCCAGTCACAGGCTTTGGCCACAGTGGCTGCTGTTATGTATTTGTAATTCTGATGTGGGTGGGGTACATGCCATTATGTCACACACAAGGTTATGAAATTCACAGCTCTGAGTGTACCTATTTAGCAGGTTGTCCGTCATTGCACTACTCCATTTGCTGTGGTCCTTAGAGGTTTTGTGTTGCTATATGTTATTATGAGGCTACATGTGGGCCTAGCTGTCATACCATCACAGACTGACATCTGCACAGGCCACAATATGATAGTCAGACAATGCCCCACACATGGGGACAGGGTGTTAATCATGTTCTGCCAAACATAGACAGTTGGGAGACCAGTTTGGTAATTGCTTGTTTGCTCTTATGGGTTTGATGTCTGGTTCCCCACTGTCTGCCATTGTTGTTTTGACATGACCCTTTCTTGTTTGGTAAATAGTTGGCAGGCAAATGCAATGTTAGGATAAGCAGAACAGATATACAAGGCATACTTGTGCTCCTTCTGTGACAACCTGTGTCATTCCAGGGGTATGGCTGTTGGCCACTGACATGCTGTCAGTGCTGACACAGAAAGGTGGCAGCCTTTTATACACTGGCAGTACACTGACCTTCAGGTACCTCAACTTCTGAGAGCCAGACATCTGGACAAAGCCATAAGTGATTGGGGGACGGAGGCCTAAATGTAAGGACCATTTTTAAGTACTGGCCTTACAAACCTAGAAAGGTGATTCAATAACAGATTTTGCATTAGCATGCATGTTTCTATGGGTATGCAGTCTGACACTACAATCTCTCATTATTTTCTGACCTTAGTCTTGCGTGATTTGCCAATGAATTGCCAGGCAATCACTATTTCATGGCATACAGACCACAATTATGATGCAAACCTCCGGACATTGTGCAATAGGTCTGTACAGTTGAGAGGTATGGTAGGCACTGTGTAGGTTACTCCAAACTGTGTACACTCCATAAGTGTGGGCCCCTGTCCATGACCTGTACAGCTTTCCTGCATTAACAGATATTGACATCTGGACAGTCTGTACATCTCCTACCATAGGTGTGGCTGACATGCATAATAGTTAGCACTGCAGTTCTCTGAACATGGCCCTGTCAAAGACGGCACTGTACCAAAGCCACTATGACACAACAGCCAGGAGTAGGTGCTGGCCAAATCCTGACAGTATTAACCACACATATACATAGTTCATTGACCCCTGCATATTATTGACATGTAACAAGTTATCATGTGTATTGGGACAGCCCTGGCAATGTGTGCTCTGGTGCTATTTCCCTGCAAACATACCTGTTATTGCATTTCTATGGGAATACGGGGGGGGGGTCACACCTGTCAACTGCACACATTTGCACAGACTGTGCTGCTATTTGCTTTACATTTTTGTTCCATTTAGCATACTATTGTGTCTTGTCTTGGGGACTAGAGGCATATCACTACAGACCACAGGTCAGATTGTAATGGCATACATTTGAGTTTCAGACTTCTTACCCTTCAGACCTTTACTGCAACTGCAAGACCTGCTGGGCTATCACTGTGTAAGCCTGTAGGGGTATCTAATCAGTGTCACCTTTTGTGGACCTTTGCCAGACATTTCTTTATAGTTTTCAACAGCTGACTTGCTAGGTGAAGCTGAGGGGGGGAGGTGAGTATGGCACACCCACACTGACATCCATGCCTGTGACCTAAGACTCCCCCAAGTTAATTGACCCTCCACATATACTGCAGTGGGATTTGTCACCTTGGCTACTACTGCATAGTGTGGGGAGGCCAGTATTGGGCAAACATTTCCTGGTGTCCCACATAGCTGGCAGTTGTCTGCTGCTATCCCAGTAGGCCACACCATTCCCTTGCATGCATGCAGCAATACCATAGATATGCTACCAGAACATACTAATGCATTCATTTATTGTTAAGAAGACTGACCTACCTTGTACCTGAGGCAGCTGTGTGGATGGTGCTTGAGAGCTGCCTATGTCGGATGCATGCAGTACACTGTCTATACATGGCAAGTTACAGGTAGTGTGATGTGTGTGTCATGCATTTTGCTGTGAGTGCAAGTAAAAGAGAGGTGTCAGTGTGTGTGCTATGCATTGCCTCTTTGCCAAGGCTAGACTATACTGGGCATGCCTCTGTCTGCCTACAGGAGCTGGCTCAGGGGATTCCTCCTCCGAGTCCCTCTGTGCCTGTGGGGACCTTGGCAATGGTGGGGGGCTGTGTGCCCTTTCCCCATGCTGTTCCTGCTGCAGCTGTATCCACGGGATCATATTGTGTAGCATGGCACATACTATGAGCATGCATGCACATGTGGCTGGAGAGTACTGCAGGGCTCCACCAGATATGTCAAGGCAGTGGAACCGTGACTTCAGCATTCCGAACACATGCTCTATAATGATCTTGGTTTGTGCGTGTGCCTCATTATGGCATTCTTGAGGGTGTGTGTGTGTGCATTTCTGATGGGTGTCATCATCCATGACTCCAGTGCATAGCCAGCATCCCCCAGCACATGGCCATAAGGGATGTCCCCACTGGCAAATCCCTAATACAGCTGTGAGGAATGCCAGATGTGGGAATTGTGATAGCTTCCAGGGCTGCCAGCACACACTTTCCTGATAATGCCATGGGCATTGCACATGACCTGGCAGTTGATGCAGGGGGAAACCCTTGTGGTTTAGGTAGGTCCTACCCTGCTCACTGGGTGGTGCTTTGATGTGGATGTGCATGCAGTCTATGGCACCCAGTACCTCTGGGTAGTCTGCTACATGGTGGAAGAGGTGCATATTGCTGGGTAACTCCTTACGGGTGCTGGGGAAGTAAACGTGCTCACCGGCATGTGGTAGCATGGCATCCAGGAACTGGTGGAGTATCCTGGAACCTGGATACAGGTGCCTGTGACACCCCACATGATGTCCCCAGTAGGTCTTTGGAAAGCACCTGTAGCTAGTATTCTTGAGGCGATACATACCTTAGTATCCAGTGGGATGGGTTCCCCTCTGTTGTTTCTGGGTCTGAGGTGAGGCCGGCACAGCTCGATGAGTTGCTGAAGTATGTCCTTGTCCACCCTGTAGCGCTCTACTATCTCCAGATCATGTAGCTCCTGGTGGGTCTGAACACTTTTCTCCTCCTCCTCAGTCTGGGGTGGGTGCCAGCATTATCCTCCTCAGCACCCTCAGCCTCTAGCACATAATGCTGTATCAAAGTGACAGCAGCCCCTACCATTTTGTCGGTTAAAATTCCCCCAAGTGCGTACAGCAATGGTGCAGAGTTTGTGGGAGAAATCAGAATGAAAGGTGTTTGCACAGTTTATACTGTTGTGCTGCACATGCTGCCTGTATGATTGGCTGGCTATAATACATTCCACCTGCTTGCTATTGTATGTGTACCTGATTGCTTTTAGTCTGCTATTTCCCTTTTTTTCCCTTCCCATTTCCACCCCTTTTAAGCCCCAAGACACCCCATGCCATGCAAACCGGGTGCCCAAACATAAACAGTCCTGCTATTTCCAGTTTTTTTTTTTTTTTTAGACCCGGTGCACTCACAAACCTGTTTAGCTAATATAAACACTTTGCAGTAGAAATGACCCTGCCCTGTACACGAACACTGTTCCTTTCATGGAAAAAATCAATACAGCCCTGGACACACCCCCTTGCTTAGCTGTGTTTAGCTAGGCTCAAATGGGAGCCATGGAGCTCCAATGTGTTTACACCAAGCATGACACGCCTCCTTTTTATGTCAGCTGCATCACCTGCTTACATGACTGCCTTATAACTCCTACATGGTTAGGTGCAGTTAGGCAATGGTCTCTTTTTTCTGATTCAGTAAATTTCCCTCATTAGCATACCCCACTGCCTTAGTCCCTAGTTATAGCACTACACCAGAGCCTTTCCCCTTAGCAACCACTGTTCCCTACTATTGTTTTCATTCTGTATGCTACCCACTATAATGGAAAAATGGAGATTTCACTTAGAAATGTCTTTTCCCTTTTTTATTTTATTTTCTGCATCCTCTCATTTGTGCACCACTGAGCTACTCATAAACGTCCGAAATCGGCCATAAAAAAAAAGTTTTATTTTTATACATTTGCAATCCTTTTCCATGCCAATGGCCATATCTTTGGCCTTTGGCATGCCTAAGGATTAGAATAGATTCTTTTGTTTTCACTGTCATGCCCCTGTTTTGATTTTTGTAGAAATGTACACGGTGAGTAACTGAGTACATTTCTGCAAGCTACACTATTTTGCCACGGATATCTGCCTGCTTACTGGCTCACTAATTGACCTCATTTGCATGTTTTTCACCAGAAAATGAGGTCATCAGCATAATCCAGTCATGTCTATGGCAGAATAGTGTTAGCAGGCTCATGCACATACTTAGCCTAGTTTACTGTATTGCTGGGTGGCCATATTCCATGCAGCAGCTGCTGCACTATGCAGACATGGCATTTTTCCATGATTGAATCCAGGGGATTATATCTGTTGTGACAAACCAAAATGCTGCCAGCCCAGCTAGCAGGAATTTTGTAAATAATTATATGTCACTTGAAAATATTAATATGATTTATATAGAAATGTGACACTGCCAACTCAGCTTAATCATATGTCATTTGTGAATAGTAATATGATCCATAGGCTTGTCTTACAAATGTAAGAAAACTATATGTTATGTGGATATTAAACTACTGGTGCAGAAGTGTGTGCTGAACTCTATGTTATGTACTGAGCTTCAAGAAAGTAACCACAGTGTACCCTGCTGGAAAAAAAAAACAGAAATGTATATAAACTATATCAATAGTAGAAGTTGGAGCATACAGAATTAACTTGCAAAATGTCAAGAAAATAAGTTAAAAGTGTTTTACGATGTGCTATACAAATTAGTTTCAAGGCAGCAAGGAGACAGAATGTCTAGGGCCAGGAGTTTCTTTATATTTTCTTGAAATAGAAATTAATACTATATTTCAAATGTAGTGTTTTTTATAGCTCTGTCACTTCCTAGCAGCTGCACATCAGAGAGATAAGTATTTTTGGCACAGAGGTGCTAAATTTTAAGTTTCTGTTAGCCTGGGAACTGGAGGAAGGTGACAGTGTTGTCATCCAGCTGACCCAGCAGTAATGTTTGATAGTAATTTAAGAGATATCTCAGAGCGAAAGTCTGTGCATATTGTATTTGTCTCTGGACCTGTAAACATCTAGCCAGTACTTGCCTTGCTCTGTAAGTAAGACGTAAATCATATTATCTCTCTTAGATATAGATAGGAAAATAGTAAGATCAGTCTAGATATTTTCTGTATTTATGTGAGACTGTCCTGCAATGTTGTTTTAAAGTATTTCCTGTGATTCTGAAATCTGTTGTTACTGTATTGGATTATTGAGTATTATCTTGTTCTGTTATTACTTGTTATTATATATATTTTTAAACCTTTTAATTGTGGCTGGTTTGTTAGAGATATTTAAACTCTTAGAGTACTTGCATATGTATTTGGTAACACTGTACAGGCCACTCCTTAATAACCTTAGTCTTGAACACACTTACCATTCGGATAATAGTAACATTACATAGTAGAATTGGTCGCCCTTTGTAAGGGCCTTATAGTAGCTGATAAGTAGTGGTTGGTGGCAGTTGATACTACTGTATATTTTGGATAGAAGAGGGCATAGCTAGTAAACCTGTGTCAGCCTTTCCCAGGAGTGTCTGTGTGTTTATATATAGATCAAAGCTCAAAGTGTATGTGTGATACCTCTGACCTGGCCCAGTAATCAGGGAGCCTCATTCCTCACCACTAACACCAGTGAGGGACATGCACATTGAGAGGACAACAAGTAAACACACAGTAAAGTACAATTTCCCTTAAGAGCACACAGAGATCACAGTCAGTCTAGGGCTGGTTTCTCCTTCTCTCTCCAGATCCACAATAAGACTCCACACTGGCACAGCTATAGGGTTAAGATCTCAGCTGAGTGGTCAAACCAAAAACTCCAGCACCCTCTCTGTCCAGACAGTGCTTCGTGTCCCTGCTCAAGTAGCTCTCACACACACACACACACACACACACACACACACACACACACACACACACACACACACACACACACACACACACATACACACACACACTTTGAGATATGGTTTATATACAAACCTACAGACACTGTTGGGGAAGGGTGGCACAGGTTAACTAGCTATGCCCCCTTCTACCCAGACTATAAGGTAGTTATTACTGCCACCAACCACTACTTATCAGCTACTATAAAGGCCCTTACCAAAGCGTGCCCAATCTTACTATGTAATGTTTCTATTATCCAAATGGTAAGTGTGTCCAAGACTAAGACTATTTAGGAGTGGCCTATACAGTGTCACCAAATACATATGCAAGTACTCTAACATCTTAAATATCACTAAACAAAACTAGCCACAATTAAAAGGTTTAAATATATTTAATAATACATAATAACAGAACCAGACAATACGCAATAACCCATTACAGTGACAACAGAGTTCAGAATCACAGGAAATACTATACAACAACATTGCTGGACGTCTTGCATAAATACAGAAAATATCTAGACTGATATTACTATTTTCCTATCTATATCTAAGAGAGATACTATGATCTAAGTCTTACTTACAGAGCAAGACAAGTGCTGGCGAAATGTTTACAGGTCCGGAGACAAATACAAAATGCACAGACTTTCTCTCTGAGATAGTTCTTACATTAATAATACACATTACTACTGGGTTAGCCAGATGACATCACTATTTGACACTTGCCTCTAGTTCAAAGGCTAAACAGATGCCAACAGAATTTAACATGTCTCTATGAAAAATACTTCTCTTTTAGAAGCTGACACATCTCTTAGAAGCTTGCTTGAAACTGTAAGTCATAAAACAATTAACATTATTACATTTTAAACCTAGTAATTATTCATGTCTTAAGAAAATAGAAAGCAACTTTAGCTGCAGACATTCTGTCTTGTAGCAATGGTAAACACAATCATAAAACTCTTTACTTATTTTCTCATAGCTTGCAAGTTAACTGTGTATGTCCCAATTTCTACTATGAAAACATACACTTGCACAGGCATATAGTCCATATACATTTCTGATCTTTTTCAGCAGGGTGCACTGTGGTTACATTTTTGAAGCTCAGCACATAACATACAGTTTACTTACATTTGTAGACAAGCCTATGGATCATATTAATATTTACAATGACTCAGAATTATTTCCAAAATTCTAGCTAGCTGAGCTGGCAGCCTTCACAATGGTTGCTTTGCCTTTCTTGTTTTGTGCATTAGAACAGGTGGTTGGGCAGGGGCATATTTTAATGGGGCATGAGTTTTATATCAGTAGCCAGGGGTGAGAGTTTGGATTAACTAGGATGCAATAGATGTGTTTACATTGTTTAGGTTATGGAAGGAGGCAAGACAAAGTTGCTTTCTGTCCCTGACATTTTTTGTTAGCTACTGAAAAGGTAACATAAAGAATTATGAAGGTGATCGGCAGTTCAGGCAGTGAAGGAAGCAGAATTAGTTTAACTAGTTTGCAGATGACTGAATGTTGTCTTTGGAATATGTGGACAGACTATCACCTCAGATTTTAGAGATATTTGAGGTAGTTATGTTATGTTTTCTAATTTTTTAGATAGTTCTTCATAAATAGCTGCTTAAACACTCTAATGGCTATGGGCTTCTATATAACAATGTGGCTTCAGAAATGGTTTTAGCCCAACCACCACTATACTCTCAGCATCTGACAGTATCTGTAGTGACCTAAATGATGGTCCCTTTACAGACAGTATTTTTGTGGACATGAGTCATGCCTTTGAAACTGCTGACCGCAAAATTCTGCTTGCTAAGTTATAAAAATTCAACTTGGGAGAAAATGTCATTTCCTGCCTCCATAGCTATCTTAACAGCAGAACCTTTCAAGTTTACAGTAACAACCAGTTGACCACTAATGAAACACTTAAGATGCCTGTCTCCCAGGCTTGTGTTCTAGGAGCATTACTGTTTTCTTTATTCATTCATGACATTACTGAGGACTTTCCTGAACTTTACCTTACCCTCTATTTAGATGGTATTTTATTACTCCAGGCAAAGATATGCCCCACACTCTTACAATCTTAACTCTAGGAATCCTTCTCTAATCTGAGCCAGTGGTAGGAAAAAATAACACCAAATTTCTTATCATTTATTGGTAATATTCTTTTGGTACTTAAAGAAGTCACCCATGGTTGTACTATTTTTTTTAGGACTTTTAAAGATAGAATAATTGGTTCGATCTATATTTTCCATATGAATTTGAATTTAAGATTATTAGTTTTTTAGATGCTAACTTACTGTGGTTCAGTTATTAGAACCAAATGGTTCCATAAGGCGGGAAGTTTGAATTCCTTTCTGTATGATACTAGTTTTCATCTAGAGAACATGATGAAAGATCTTCCCTACTGTAAATACTGTACAGCTGGATATCTTTGCTTTCAGGTGGTCAGATTTTCAAAAGAATGCTATAAGTTTTTATCGCTAGTGTATCAACTTGCAGATATTGAAGAAGCTTATTGAAAAGTTTGTAGAATGGTTATGTTTTAACAGAGAGAAATCTGATTTTTTTAAATAATAAAATCTGATGTTGTCCTTTTCATTCATTTGTCAATTATTGGATACTGGATCCAAACTCAGATGTGAGTCGACCACATTTGCTAGACTCTCGGCTCCTACTCTTGGGCTCCTCCCTTTAACCATAGTGCCCAGTTCAACCTGCTATACCTCAGACATTGTTTGCTGCCATGTCGCCATAGATGTGGCTCATTCTCAGAGAGCTTTTTTGGTGTTATACCCTTTTTCTCAAAGTCCAATTTCCAATTTTTCTCCCTTAAACTCTTTTCTTCTACATTACCCACCTCGCTTACCTAGTTTTTTGAGCGTTTCTTTGTGGTAGTTTCACTTTTGCTTCTACCATAAAGTAGCTGTCGGTACCATTGTTGGTACTTTTCTTCCTTGTCTCTCTCTTTTTTTGTCTACCTTCTAGAGGGCATTCTGTTTACCCTACCATTGTTGGTAGTATATAAAAGAAAGAAACTCTTTTTTCCCCATTTCTTTTTTCTTCAAACATGTTTGAAAAAATGATGGGTTTTAAGAAATACACTTCCTGTGGGCACAAGATCCCTAATCATGATGCCCACAGGGAGTGTATCTACTGTCTAGGAGCTTTTCACTTAAATATGGACTGCTTCATTTGTGCAGCTTTTAATTCCAGGGCTCTTAGTGACCATCAGCACAAGTTAGTTTTAAAGAGCTTGCTGCCACCTTCTTTTTCTTCATCTTCTTCTGCTCCAGGAGCTCAAACCTCTGCAAAGTCATCCAAAGCCTCTTCAGAGGGAAAAGAATCATGAAATCTGTCTCCAACTCATTCTCTTAAGTTTACTCCAACTTTGGAGCCTCCTTCAAAAATTCAAAAGAAATCAGATCCAACCTCCTCGGATTCAAAATGAAAACACTAAGATCCCACATCCTTAGATCTGGCAACTTCTTTAAGTCTCAAAGAAACCAGTCCTCAGGATTCTCTGTACAACCTATTTCTCCTTGGCTGCATTCGCCTTTCCTTCAGGAGATCATGTTGAGAGAGTCATAGTCCCAGTCCACCACTTCCTCTATCAGGTTCTCCATGAGCCTTTCAAAAGCCAAAGTGGATAGGATGATGAGGAAGTTCCTCAGAGCCCAGATTCAGATAAGAGTTATCCAGGCTCCATCTCCCATCAGATCCTTTAGCCACCCTACTTCCCATGCTGTGATTTCTCTTTCTCAGATCTAACCAGCGATTTTGGAGTCCTCAGATCCAAGACACAGGATAGTGTCAACACCGAATCCGAAGACAGCTACAGCTTTGATTCTGACTGCTTCCCTGATTTGTTTCCATTTATTCCCTTGGACCAGGAAGAGTCTTGGAGCTGAAACATTGGCACTGGATCCAGGGAGCTGTGTTCCACTCCAAGGTTATCAGAGCCATCCCTGCCACTTAGTACTTCAGTGTTGGACAGCTCAGGTCTGATTCCCCCTTTGAGGCATGGGTTCAGGCAAAGTTGGGGCATGGTAGCATTGGCAGCTTTGGCTCTGATGAAACAGCTACAGCATCTCCTGTTTTTTCTGCTTTCAAGGTGATGGACAGGGTCTTCTCTCATTCAAGATATTCCATTACTCTTTTCTCTCTGGATCTTGCAGCCTTGCCTCCTTCTGGTCTGAGCTCTAATCTTCTCAGGCCTATTTCACAGGGACAGTCGGTCCCATCAAGCATCCAGACAGTCCCACTTGAGGACTTCCCCTCTCTTCAGACACCTGTCTAGATCATCACACTGAGGAGGTTCCCTGAAAGAAAATGTGTACAAGGAGACACAGACTCCCCTCAGATGTCTGTCACCAAAGACATGGACTTTGATGAAGGGGAGAGGTCCCCAAGATCTCTACCAGATGGCATCTCCTTTGGAGCTATCTTAGAAATTCTCAAGTAAACAGGTGGTTGGTCCTCTGATACCCCCTCCCAAGATGAGTCAGTGTTTCTGGAAGCTTTTTGGTCTGTCCCAGCTATGTCTTGAGTGATTCCCCAGCAGATGAGCTTATAGATCTAGTTTCTATCTGGGTGTGAAAGGATCTAGATACTGTAGAACCTATCCCGCCATCCTGATAAATTTCTTGACCCCCCCCCCCCCCCAAGGAAAGGCCACACTGGAACAAGGAAGTTTCTGTTGATGCTATTGTTGTGGTGGCAGCCACAAAGGAACTGGCAAAGCAGAGCTTCTCTATCCATCCCCCAACAGAGAGTACAGGGTGTTAGACAGATTCAGGAAGTGTGCTTTTTCCTCAACAAACTTTGCTTTATGGTCTGTGAATTACTTGGCACATTTCACCAGATTACAACAGGATTTGACTAAGGAACTTTCCAACTCTCTCTCTCTGAGTCCATGTCCATGGCGGACTACAAGAAGTCATCTTCACAACTAGCCATTCTCTTTTCTACCTCTAAACAGGATTGGCTCATGCTATAGGACTTCAGGACTGCAGCCCTCCCACCTAAAAAAAAATGAAAATAAAACTGAGAAACACAAAAACAAACAGCATAAATTCCCAGAAGTCTGCGCATGCTCTAAAATACACGAGAACACACTCAGACTGCTTTCTCAGCAGTCTAGATAGGGAGAAAGGCATCTCAGCCTCAAGATGCCCAGCAGTCTGGCGGTGGTGACATCATGGAATGGAGGCACTCCAGACTGCAGCAGCAGCAGGCTGGACCAATCACGAGGAATAGGGTTGCTCGGCTGTTCGGGATGGACCAATCGTGGCAAAGGGACTGTTTGGATATCAGCGGCAAGGAAGGTGAAGCAGTTATCTAGGCTATCGGGGCAAGGAAGGTAGTTATCTGGACTGTTCGAGATGGACTAATTCATCGGCAAGGTAAGCAGTGTGTGTACTAATCGCGAGGGAGGGAATAGGCTCATTGGCAAGGTGTGTGCGTGTGTGTGTGTGTGTGTGTGTGTGTGTGTGTGTGTGTGTGTGTGTGTGTGTGTGTGTGTGTGTGTGTAAAATGTGCCCCAGTTACTATATACTGGTGGTGTGGTAGGGAATACCTCACGTCTGAACCCTGTACCTTGTCTGCAGGTGTTAAGGGCCTGAATTACCTACCCACCACCATTTGTAGACAATTTGCAGATTTTTGCCTCATATTTGATCTGTTCTGTTCCTCATAATATCTGTGGTTTCTAAATGTTTAAATGTTTAGTTATTTGATGGTCCAGTGGTAGCATTGTTGCCTCACAGCTTCAGGTTTGATTCTTGACTGGGGTGCCTTCTGTGTGGGGTCTGCATCTTCTCCTTGTGTTTGTGTGGGTTTGCTTTTGTGTCCTCCCATGTTACAAAGACATGTGTCTGCACTCTGCATTATTTCTTCCTGGGCCTCTGCTGAAAATTGTTTTTTTGTTCCAAGTCAGACTGTCCTGGTTAACAAATGTTAAATAAAATTGACAGGCATTTGAATTTCAGACTTCAGGTTTCTGAATGTTTAATTCCTTAAGTATTTGATGGTGCAGTGGTAGCATTATTGCTTCACAGTTATAGGTTTTCTGGTTTGATTCTTGGTTTGGGTGCCTTCGGTGTGGAGTCTGCATCTTCTCCCTGTATTTGTCTGGGTTTGCTCTGGTGTCCTGCCATTTTACAAAGACATGTGTCTGCAGTATTTCTCCCTGGGCCTCTGCTGAAAATTGTTTTTGTTCCTTCAGAAGTAAAATTGACAGGCATTTCTCCCTGGGCCTCTGTTGAAAATTGTTTTTGTTCCGTCAGAAGTAAAATTGACAGGCATTTGAATTTCAGACTTCATATTCTTCAGAAAATACATAGTAACACAAAACCTTTTATTCTAGCAATTTACTCAGTTTATAAGATGAATATTTGAAATTTGTCCCTATTTTTGGGACTGTATTCCCCCATTATTGGCTTCATCCATGTTTTTTGTGCTAAGGTTGACAACTATGGCAAGAACTGAATTCAATGAATATGTTTGAGGGCTGTATTCCCTCCTTACTGGGTTTGTTCAGGTGTTTTGTGCTAAGAGGTTGACAGCTATGGTGAGAACTGGATTCACTAAATGATAGCCATTTAAGTTTCAGTCTTCCTCTCTTTCACAAAGCAGCTGATTTGGCGTAGTGGTATGTTGTTCTAACTGTTTTGCACAGGGACCTTGGCAGTAAAATGTATGGTGGTAACAAGGCATTTTATTCTAGCAACTTTCCAAGATTATATAAGCAATGTTTAATGTGTCCCTGGTTTTTGGGCTTTTGAACCCCCCCCCCCAATAAATTTTGGCTTTTTCCAGATGTCTTGTGCTACGAAGTTGAGATGTAGTTGAGTATTGAGTAGATTTTACAAGGAGCTAAGAGCTGAAGGGGAAGAGAAGATTTGTGCTTCTTATACTGAGTCTGCTTGCATTGTTAATAGCACATCAGGTTGTGTACTTGCTTTTGGTGCAGAAGGCTGTGGGTTCTACTCCCACAAGGGGTGGATGCTGCCATACTGAGAATGTTCTCTTTGGCGAAGATACTAACTATGAGCCTGTTATCAGTTTGCCATCCATTTCCTATTGCAATATTACTAGTTTATCATTTTTTTAATGTAATATAGGCAATTTATTCCTCAGGGGCAACAGACACTATTTTTCAATGAAACCATGAAATATAAAGGTGTTTGCTAGCAGCAACCTCTTCATTAGTTACGGATTTCTTTAATGTGGAATTATTCAGATGACTTTTACTTCTTCAGAGATTGTGCATATTTACTGATAATGGTGGACTGTAGAAGTTTGAGTAGACTTTTATGATGGAAATGTTCTGAACTGGGCAGTTTTGTCATTATTGGTGCATGCATTTTGTTTCATTGTTTACTGGAAAAATGTTCTGAATTGGGCAGTTTTGTCATTATTGGTGCATGCGTTTTGTTTCATTGTTTACTGGAAAAATGTTCAAAACAATAAATTTAAAACGCCCTCTAAGAACTGTACTGTATTGTACAAGGAATATAATTTAGTACAATCAGGAAGGTGTATCAAAGAACACATGTATGTTTCATGTACAAGGGGCCTATGATTTGAAAACAGCCCAAAGTTAATCTTTATCTGCCACTGGCAAAATGTATTTTCTTTGAATGTGGGTTTCAATGCTGTTTCAATGAATGTGAGTTTCAAGGGCAGAGAAGTTTTAATGCTAAGTCTGTTTTCATTGTGAGACTGCATTGCTTTGTTTAGCAGATGTCTTAGTGCTTCTGTTGTAAAATGCAAAATAAAACTTTCAAATGAAGTCCAAATCATCATAGAAGTAAAGCAGTATGCACATTAGTGTTTATGGTAAATGGAGTGAAATAGCCAAGTAATGGATCATTGGAATGGCTGCAGGGGGGAGGGCTCCATTCGACCATGATTTTGTGAAGGGGAAGGGCAGCAAACTCAAAGACAGCTGAACTATACCTCTCAACTGTCCAGATTGTCACAGAATGAATAGATGTTTGCTTCTTATTTTTGGTTTATTCCTCATAAAATTTGTGTTTTTTGGCAAATCATATAGGAATTAAGTCACTAAATGATGACATACTGAGTTTCAGACTTCATAACCTTCAGAAAAAATACATGCTAAAGTAAGACCTGTAATTCTATCAACTGTCTCAGTTTATACAAGAGCAAGTTTTAATACTGTTTATACGTTCCCCCAATATATTTGGCTTTGTCCAGATTTATTGCATTAACAGGTTGAGAGGTACATGCAAATAAATTGCTTTATAGAATTAGGCATAGCTAAACCTCTCAACTGCCCCCGATTTTGGCTCAAAATGTTGCTCTTCCCCTAATAATCCCTCTGCAAAACAGCAATTTTGGAAGAAAACATGGAGGGTTTACAATTAAGAAATAACTGTAATAATCAGATTTATATATTACTTTTATTTCAGAAATGCATGTAGATTCTTTTATTTTGTCAGCTGCTCAAGTTAGCAGTACTAATATTTAAAAAAGTGTCCCTTCTTTGACAGGTTCCCAGCTGTATCGTGTGGCTATTTTATATTTTTGCATCACATTTTTGGTTCATTTTTCATAAAATTGTGTTTTTTTGGCAAATTAGTGGCACATCATTAAAGACTGAAGTTAGAAAATAATGACAGACATTTGAGTTTTAGATTTCATACCCTTCAGAAAATTCATACTAATGCAAAACCTACTGTTCTATTATCTTTCTAAGTTTATAAGAGCAATATTTAAAATTTGTCCTTATTTTTGGGCCTTTGTCCCACTTCTATGTATGGCTTTGTCCAGATTTCTTGCTCTGAGGTTGAGAGGTAAGACAAATGTGTCAGGGCCATCACAGTCAGCCAGAGAGATTTCAAATTGTGACATACTTGTTGCACCCCACTCCCCCATGTAGTAAGTCTTGTATGTGTCCAAGCAAGGCAAGGAGCAGTTATGCAGTGTAAATGTGCAGACTATCCCCCCATCCAAGGTAGACACAAGTACTACAGTGGCTTTTCATCTGTCCTTGATTTTGCAGAATGGTCTGGTTTCTGTCATATTTTTGTACTGTTGATTTATGCTTATTACTCAGAAAGTGCCTGTTGCTCTGTGATTAAGTAGCAATGCTTTAATGACCATCAGCTAAGCTTGTCTGAGATCGTAAGATGCAAGTAAGCTTTAATAAGCATACTATTAAAGAATTGCCAACACTGAAAGCCTTTCTGTTGTTGCCATGCAGAGACTACTTAACTAGATAATGTATAAGCCTTGGGTATTGAAATGCATATGACAATGTTTGTAATAAAGGACATGATTACATTATTTTAAGAAGCTCATTACACTTGTTGGAGACTTCCAGTCATCTCTGAGGGCTTTACCCATAAACTAAACAGAATGCCAATCATGTGTGGTCCATAACCTGTACAGTAATCCTTTAAGCAATGTATCTTGAGCTTGTTTCTTGTTTGCTTTTCATTTTTTACTTTGATCCTGTTTTCCCCATGAAACAAGTAGATAGTTGTCAGGAACCAAGTCTTTTTTGGATAACAAACATTTTTACAAGTGGGGGCATCACAGAGATTGCTGCTTTCAACATGTTACTTGGTATTTTAATAAAGCTGAATATAAATTATAATTAGAACTGCAGTGCAACGAGAAGTGGTTTGAGTTGAGTGCTGCTTGTTTTTCTTATACTTGATTTTGACTGGCATTCCAGTAATGTATTTAAAAAGTAATTTATTTTTTCATGCCTCACAGCCTTTTTGTTTCCATCTAGATATTAAATAAGCTGTCATGTAGCCAATGCATTGAAATATTTTTATTCTTCTACACTTTTTTTTGTCTTGATTGGACTCTCATAATGACAGTTTGGCACCCAGGGCAGCATATTTAATTAAAGTTGTTTTTTGTGGTTTTGAGCATAGCTCCTCCCCTTTCTAGTTGACCACACCCCCTTCCATTGACCCCACCCATTCAGCTGTCTCCTGCAGCCCCCCTTTGATTTGAAGTCACCAGCTGCCACTGCCTCTAATGCATCCATGAGGCTAACTTCCTATGCTGTGGAGGGTACCTCATGGATAGTGAGTTTAGGCAAAGCTGTTAGGAGATATGCCTGGATGTGCTTATGTGACTTTGCATAGCCTTTCAAGTCTTCTTTCATCACTGTTCCCTTTGATGGAACATCTTTGTTTGGCCCTACTGTAAAGGAAATGCTTTCTTGCAGTGAACAGGATAGAAAGACCCTGTCTGCTGTACAGATATGCTTTTCTACCCCTCAATAATCCTTTTCCAGGAATCAAAGAGGAGGCAAGCAGATATGGTTCCATAAATCCTAGTGTCTTTTACAGTATTCATGCAGGGATGTCTCCCCAAGAGGTAGAGTGAGCAGTTCAAATGGAAGATGCTGTCTTCACAGCAGAGGAGGCCCAGAGAACAAGGTTTTTGAGATTCCTATTCACATAAGCCCTTTCAACCTTCCTGAAAGATTGCCCAACTGTTCACTTCTGGATGCAGTTGAGGTGCTTGTCTTTGCACCCTTACACCTAGGAATCAATAAAAGATTCTTGGGTGCTAAAAATCATGTCCAGAGGTTATTTCATACCCTTTTCCCAGATTCCTCCATCTAAAAGAAAAAGGCTTCCAAACATCTGACCCAGTCAGATGGAAATAACAGCTCAGGAAATATAGAAGTTGTTTGACAAAAGAGTCATCCAGGATGTCCCACCAAACCAGAAAAGATTCAGAACTTACTCAAGTCTTTTTAGTGCCAAAGGAAACCAGGGACTTGAGACCAATTCTGGATCTAAGCAAACCAAATCAATTTGTGAAGAAGTCAAATTTTCAAATGGTCACTGTTCAGTCCATTCTGCTGTTTCTATGCAAGTATTGTAAAAGGAGTAAAATCCCATGAGTGGAGTAGCTCCCTGGTCAGCCTCAGTAAGAAGCTGAGATCCCTTATAAGATCCTCCAAAGCTAGCTACGAAAAAAAAATTGCCACTAATTCTAAGGACAACCACAAAGCATTCTATAGCTATGTCAAGAATCTGCTCTGAGTTACAGCACAACGGCATGAAAATTACAGAACCAACTGATATTGCCAACATCCTGGCAGATAGGTTCAGTGCTAACTTTACCCCCCTTCACCCCCTAAAGGGCTCATATCTATACAGGAAGAATGCAGAGTCCCTGTAATCACAACTATGCAGTTTAAAGCTGCACTCTCTAAAGCCAAAAACACAGCATCCATGGGACCAGACAACATCCCAGGCTGCATTTTACACAAACTTCAGAACAAACTGGCTCCCCACCTAAGGACCATGTTCAATAATAGCCTCACATCAGGCTTTGTGCCCACTGAATGGTGCACAGCAACAGTTATCCCACTCCACAAATGGGGAGCCACTACTGATCCCAGGAACTATCGCCCTATTAGCCTGATGAGCCTGGTCTGCAAGGCCATGGAACGTATCATCATGGAACTCATAAACAAAGACAATGGTAACCTCCAAACTCTGGATCCCACTCAGTTTGGGTTTGTGAAAGGCAGATCATGCCTTCTGAACCTGATCGGCTTCTTTGAGGCAGTCACGAAAGTCGCAGATGTGGGTAAGGTGGTTCACACAGCCTATCTTGACTTCGCCAAGGCTTTTGACAGCATCCCCCATTCTGGAATTATAGCTAAACTCACTAAACTAGGCATAAATCCCTATGTCACAAGATGGGCTGCCAACTGGCTCACTGACAGAACCCACACTGTAAAAGTTGCAGACTCCAAATCTGACCTCAAACCAGTGACAAGTGGAGTACCACAGGGTTCAGTCCTGGGACCTCTCCTGTTTGGTATCTACTTCTCTGAAGTACAGGCTAACACAGAAGGCCTCTGGCTAATGAAGTTTGCAGATGACTGCAAACTAGGAGCCATAGTCAAGTCCCCAAATGATGTGGACATCCTACAGAAGGGCCTCGCTGAGACAGATGCCTGGTGTCAGAGCCTTGGCCTCAAGCTCAATGCCAAAAAGGGCAGTGTCATCCCCTTTGGTAAAAACTCTGTACCCATGAACTACCACATAGGCAGCAATCTACTTAACACCGAATGTGTGATAAGAGACCTTGGGACCCAGGTGGACAGTAGTCTCTCCTTTGATAGTCACATCACCACAGTAGTCAGGAAGTCCTTCTACGTGGCACACCTCATCATAAAAGGGCTCTCATACAGGAAAAAAGAGGTAATTGTTCCCCTCTACTCGCACTCATTAGACCCATTATAGAGTACAACGCCCATTTTGGAATGTACCTCACAAGACATCTGCAGCAGCTGGAAAGGCCACAGAAGTACCTCACAAAGAGGATTACTGGCCTCAAACAAATGCCCTACACTGACCGTCTCAAAAAACTCCAGCTTTACTCCATAGCATATCGCCTACTCTGAGGTGATCTCTGCCTAACATATAAAGCTATGTCAAACCCAGAGCTGTTGGACATGCTACACCTAAAGACATCCCAATCCCTCCGAGCTACATGCTCTAGGGACATAAACCTTGTCACCACAATAAACAGGACATGCTAGAGTTATAGATTCCTGTCACAGAGATTTCCCATACTCTAGAACAGGCTACCCATCTATGTCAAGCAAAGTTCTTCATTAGCACTCTTCAAGAAAAATCTTGATGAGTGGATGGGAAATAGGAAATACACCCCGAGGATCACTTCTGTGTCTCTGCTCGACAGTGGTACAGGAAAATAACTTTCTTGGATGGCGCAAGCCAGGGAACCTTCTTGGCTAGGCTTACATAGGCCCTTGGGCCAATAGACTAGTACCTACCTATGAACCTATGAACTTATAAGGATGATTGAATGTGCTCCATTGACCTTCAAGGTGCATACTATCACATCAAGATGAACAGATGATCCCAAAGATTTCTGTGCTTTTGGCTGGGGGCCAGTCACTATTAGTTCAGAGCCTTGCCCTTTGGTCATACCACTGCACCTGGGTTTTTTCAAATGTATAGCAGTGGTAGTAGCTCACTTGAGACTGCTAGGATTCTGAGTGTTTCCTCACCTAGACAATGGGCTCCTCACCACACCAATTGAGCATCTTCTGGAGAAATACGGGCACTACTTGCTGTGGTTATGTCAGTCTTTAGGCATCTCAGTCAACATCTGCATGTCTCAACTCCAACCTTTTCAGTGCCAGGAGTTCATAGATGCTTATTTGAACACAGTCAGTCTGATAGGGTGCCTTCCACAACATTGAGTAAGTACCATCAGGCACCAGGTGGAGCAAATCATTGTACACCCTTCTTCCCCAACCAGACTAATTCTTCAGTCCCTAGGGTCAATGGCAGCTGCCATAACCTTATAGCTCATTTCTATATGCACATTGCTAAATGCACCCTAGCTATTTAGTGGTCAGCTCTTCACCATCCTTTATCCTTTCCAATCAAACTCACTCAGATATGCAAAGAACTTCTACATTGGTGGATTCAGTTGGATGAAGTTTCGCAAGGCTGCCCTCTTGTACTTCTACCCCCAGTAGCCACAGTTACTATGGATGCCTCCCAACTGGGGTGAGGAGGGCATTTCTTGGGGCAGACTATCCATGGCACGTGATGCCAAGAAGAGACCAATTTGTACATCAATGTCCTAGAGGTGACAGTGGTTCTTCTAGTGTTGCAGGCCTTCCAGGATGCCCTTCTTGGGATAATTGCGATACAAACTGACAATGTGTCTGTGGTTTGGTGCAACAACAAACAGGGGGTGGACCTGATATTATCCCCCTTTGTCGAGAGGCAATGAGAGTGTGGCAGTGGGTGATCTCTTCTAGCCCCTTTCTAATGGCAACACACATACTGGGGAAATTCAATGTGCTAGAGGGGAAAGTCAACAGGTCCATTCTGATGCCTCACAAGTGGTCTGTCAATCAATCAGTGGGGGAAAGGATTTTCCATAGATGGAGCCAATCTTGCTGTGATCCCTTTGCATCTCCCCACAACAACAAGTGCAGCAGGTTCTTTGCTGTAATCCACTCCTCCTGGAGAGTCACCAAGTGATGCTCTAGTCCATGTTTGGCCTTCCAGTTTCCTTTATGCTTATCCCCCGATACCTCTAAATCCCAACTTCTTATAGAAGGCATTTCAGTTAAAGAGCACAGTTATCCTCATTTCCCCCTTTGGGCCTCATAAGGTGTGGTTCCCCTTCCTTTGGACTCACCTTCACCATCCACCATGGATACTAGACCCCAGTCCAGACATTCTCTCTCATCCCACAGGGATGGATCATCCGGACATTACAGGCCTCAAGTTCACCTCATGGTTTCCCCAATTCCACTGCTAGATAGCCCAGGCTTTCTTCCCAAGTCTCAAAGGAATCAAACAATCCCCTGCACGAATGGCATGTGCACGGCCAAACACCAAAATCAATTCCAAAAGAAAAGGCCAGCACCCGACTCCTGTAGCATAGGCAATACTATTTTATTTCAAAATGAAACAGCAAAAAGTGTAACCGTACACCAGCATGGTTGTACCGGTTTCGGCAAAGCCTTCCTCAGCAACCAAACATGATGCAACAATTGAAAAAAACCTAACATGCTGTCATAAGTTCGTACTAAATGCAAGGAGCGCCCTCTAGTGCAAGGAGCGCCCTCTAGTGCATATAATAATAATGCACAATTAGCTATCCACATAAAATAAATATATAATTCTATATATAAACAAATATAATACTGTGTAAAAGAACACAATATGAATCTGGATGGTTCAAAAATGGTCATTCAAACCCGGAGGAAAAAGAGCCCCCAACTTGATAATCCACATTTTTCTTTGTTAGTAAGCATTTCATTTAAAACATGAGATTGGGGACATTTTGAAGATTACGTATTTGCAAGTACAAACTAATGATTGATTGTTTCATGTTGGGGCAACCATTTTTTGAAACAACTTGTATATTGAATGCTGGCCTTTTCTTTTGGAATTGATTTTGGTGTTTGGCCGTGCACATGCCGTTCATGCAGGGGATTGTTTGATTCCATTGGAGCTTTTTGTATCCTGTTGATGGCTTCTCCTGGATGTTTTCCTTTAGTTTTGTTCGCAGCAGCTTGGAGCACCCTTGAACATTGTGGAATGTCAGCAATTTTTGAATTTGGGATGTCGTTTGTTCTTTAGGGTTTTGGTCACCCGTATGGATTTTCTCAGTTCCATCTGGGTCTATATTTACAGTTCGTGATCATTTGGATCCAGGAATTGAATGGACTTTCTTTTTTTCTTTCTTCTTATGGTGGGACATTTTGAGGACTACGTATTTGCAAGTACAAACTAATGGTTGATTGTTTCATGTTGGGACAACCATTTTTTTGAAACGACTTGTATATTGAATGCTAATATCATCCATTTTTCAACTCTGATGATGTTTTCTATATGATAAATCCAGACATTTGATTAATCTGTTTTGTCGGATGTCTTCAAGTTGTTTCTATGTTCCTTTTACAATGTACTGCCATTATTGTCATGTTTTAGTTTTATATTTGATAGGGTTTGGGGTAATTTTTTGATATTGGAACCAGATCTTGATAGTTGAAATTTGCATTTGTTTGGATAACATTTAAGTATTAGTATTATCTAGTATATGAGTTTTGTTTATGTTAACTTTTAGGTTGGCTCTTTTTGAGTCCCACCTAATTTATGCAGGTTTAACAATAACATGAGCGTGGGAAGTTTGGACTATATTTGAGCTTACTTTCATTACATGGCATCTAATATGTACTATATTTCAATTCTCTTTATGTGATGGTTTGCAGTCGGAAGGGGATAGGTGTGTTAGTCTTATTCCCCCCTCTCTATCTCTGGGCTTTTGTTCTCTATGGGTTTGAGTCATTTATTTATCTACCATACATTTTAGGGGGCATTTGTGATGAGATGGTAATTGGACCTGGGCATACATTTGTTAAGGACAATCTTAGTTATATTTGATTTTTTTGGCCCATGGTTAGTATATGAGTAATCCCTTCATATGTTAAGTAAAGTGGTTCTTAGGACATCTAGTTAAGCTCTTTTGAATAAATGTATTATGATCTTGTTTTTTACAACACTGACCAAATATATAATTTTAATCACCATTTGTTGTGGGCTGAATATTGTTTTTTGGCCCATTTTGGTTACGTAGCGTAGAGCTTTGGTAGCTAAATATAATCTTTTTTTTTAGCTTGCTGGCTGTAATGGTACCCAATTGGGCCTAGGTCTGTTGATATTTGTGAGTGGGAAACATATTATTATACTTTATATATTTTTCCTATTGTTTATGATGTGGAACATAAAAGTTGTTTTGGTAATATGACCTATCAACAAAGGTGGTAATTAGGGTCATTTAAGGTTCATGGTTGGTTTCATGAATTATATCTATTGATATATTGATTGTCCAACCATTTGCTTATTGAACATATCTGGGGTTGAATTTACACTACTTATATGTGGTGCAGATATTTTTTGTATTTTTTATTGACCCTATGGTTATTTTTGGTCAGTGATGGAATTAGCAATTCTTATTAAGGGTCTGTCTTCAGACTCAGAGGATTTGGGCATTTTTGGCCTAGCCTCGGGTTCAAATGATGCTGTTCCTGGTGTCCAAAATCCCACTCATGACTGTAATTTGGCTTTTGCCAAGCTTACTAAGGATCTTATTTCCCTTCGTAAAAATGTTTGGCATTTAAAATTGTTTAGGGCCTATCAACGGAGGAAAATAGTTCCTAGAGGACTTAGTGTTAGAATACAGCCCATGGGTTAGAACCGGATGAATATCTTCTAACGCAATGGGCAGAAGCCCAACAACATGTTTCTATGACCTTTGTAGATATTTTGAGCAGTTTTTATGAGAGGAAGGTTGAGGGGTAACATCTAAAAAGAACTTCCTGTGCAAGGGCAAATGCACAGCTCAAAACATATTGCCAAAAAAACAAAATCACTGAGCCAGCATACAGTTGCCTGAAAAACTTTAATTAATATTAAAACATTAAAAAAAAACAAAAAATCATACCGGTTTTGGCCGGATGTTATCACAGCCTTCCTCAGTGTTGAACAAAACAATCAATTGTTGTCATTTAAATAGTCCCATATCAAAGCTCATTGGTTCTCCCTAAAACTGTTCATTGAGACCAGGTGGGAATAATCCCCCTAGTTTAACAATCCACTTCTTTTCTTTGGCATTCAAAATTGAATGCCAACCAGTTTTGTTAGAACAATTGCCTTTAATAATATCAATGATCATAAATGAAAATCTAGCAGTATGGTGTACCAAGTGGTGTTTATAAAGTGCATTGTTGGCCTTTTTGTTTTTAATGTTAATAATATGCTCAGATATTCTTAATCTGATAGGACAAGAAGTTTGTCCAATATAAAATGAGCCACAATTGCATGTGGCCAAATATATAAGCCAATCACTGTTACAGTTAGCAAAAAAAATTTAAATCATAAACCACTGCACAATTTCTGCTAGCGAACTGTTTGGATTTGTGGATGTACACACAATTAGTACAATGTCCACAAGGGAAACAACCCATCAATGGTTTCCCAGTCAGTGTGGTTTGTGAATAATGAGACTGATTGTTTAAATAACTGTGTTTGTAATGACTGAAACAGGAGCCTAGATTTTTACCTTTTCTAAATGAAAAAAAGACACCTATCTGGTATAATACTAGCCACATCGTTGTCACATTGTAAAATGTTCCAATGTTTATAAACACTTTGAATAAGGGTGTCTGAATTTCTGGCATAAGTGGTAAAGAACATAATGGGTTGTGGTGCAGTGTTGGTGTGATCTTCATAAGTCAATAGTTCTTCTCTGTCAAGTGTATTGGCATGCCTACTTGCACTCACCACATGTCCCATACTGTAACCCCTTGATCTAAATCTGTTAGTGAGATCCATCCTCTGTTGCTGAAATGAAGTGTCAAGAGAGTAAATACACTTGATTCTAATGAATTGTGACTTTGGAATGCTACGTGCAATGTGTGGTGGATGAAATCTAGATGCATGAAGGATGGTATTGTATTGTGGGTACTTTCTGAATACTTCTGTGCTTAGTGTATGATCTGATGATCTATTTATTAATACATCCAAAAAAGTAATGGTATTCAGATCATAATGTACCGTAAACTGTAAACCCCGTGGGTTATTGTTCAAATAAGATATAAAATCCATTAATTGTTGTATATCACCCTTCCATACCATCCAACAGTCATCCAAGTAACGTCTCCAGATATCAATATATTCCAAATAGATGTTGTTTTGGCAATCATAAATGACATATTTTTCAACATATGCCATGAATAAATCCGCATATATTGGGGCAAATGAAGCTCTCATCGCCGTGCCTTTTGTTTGCCAATAACAGATATCTTGGTAAAAGAAGACGTTACTTTGGAGGACATATTCTGCTAAGCCCACCAAAAAACCATTGAATTCAGGTCGATATAAATCAGCCACATCAAGCCAATACGCCAATGCCTCCAGACCCCCTTCATGTGGAATGTTGGTATATAGGGCACTTACATCCAAGGTACACATGAGCCAGCCAGGTTCACGTTGAGTGTCAGAAATAATTTGTAAAAAATTAGTTGTATCTTGCAGTCTTGATCGTACCAAACTCAACAATGGCTTCAGATGTTTAGTAAGATATAGAGACAGTGGTTCAGTGATGTACCTTTTGCCTGATACAATGGGTCTACCAGGTGGATTAATCGGGTCCTTGTGAATTTTTGGTAGAAAATAAATATATTGGGCCATAATATCATGAATTGTAAGTTGTTGCATAGTATCTTTAGTAATAATTGCTTCATCCTTTGCCCAGGCCAAAAATTCATCAATCTGTTTTTTGAAACGAAAGGTGGGGTTGATGGGCATTACAGAGTAATATATCTGATCCGAAAGTTGTCTCTTTGCCTCATTATCATAATCACACCAATTCATTACCACAACAGCCCCACCTTTATCAGCCGGAATTATAACCAAGTCTCTATTATTCTGTAATTCCAAAATAGCTTGTTTCTCTGCCAAAGTGATGTTATTTGGTTTGCAATGTATATCAGAGCTAGAGAAATGAAGATCTTTGAGAATGCTATTCTGGAACTGATGTACCAAAGGATGCATTGGAGGGACAAAACTGGATTTACGATATACAAATTTGTCATTGTTGTAATTACCATCTGTGTTACCAAAGTATAGTTTGAGATTCAAATTCCTACAAAACGATATAACATCTTGGGCCAGTTTATCTTCAGGAACCATGAAACCAGGTATAAAAGTAAGACCTTTATTTAGTACTGACAGTTGAGTAGGTGACAGATCAAAACCAGACAAATTTAAAACATTAGTATTAACATTCACATTCAGTTTTTCATTGCCATTTTCAATAAACTTTGTATGTCGCTGGTGCTTCTTGTGTTTGCGCCCCCCACATTGATATCTAAACCTAAAGGGATTGGTCCTGGTGTCCTTTTGGGGGATGGTGAGCCTGATGCTGCCTGTGTTTCATTATCAGTGTAAGATGAAAGCTCATCTGTCGAAGAGCCAGTATCTGCACTGCGTTTCCTAAGTATAGATCGAGATCTCTTTCTCTTAGGAGTTCTGGTGGACTAAGATGTAAATCAGATATGTTTATTGGAATAGGAAAATGGATTTGACCCTGAATAGTCTGCTTGATCCCTTTGGAATTTTTTGATTTTCCTGATCTTTAACTGCTCTTCTAATTTGTTAAGATCAGTAGCAACCTTATTCAAATGTGTATTAAAGAAAGGTTGAGCTTCAAATTGCTTCACTTCATCAACCAGCTTAGTGACTGCACCTATTTCCCTGTCAATTACCCAATCATGAAATTTAGATAAAGCTTCCACAAAAGCCATAGTGGCTTGCTGTTGTACACCTGACCACTGGCTACTGAGTTCCGCATCAGCTTCCCCAACATGGGGTTGTATGCATATTCTTAAGCCTCTTGGTGTTATACCTTTGGCAATATATGCCTTGAACAGTTTCGAATGTCGAACATTAGATCTTAAAGATCTCAAATGTTTGTGTAGTTGTTCAAAGGCCATGGTACAAATAGATTCAGGTCCCAATTGGTCAATTGTACAGGTAGTATTCTGTGTTGAGGAACCCAACCCAAATGCTCCGAGGTCCTCTCTGTCCGCTGATAAACCAGTGACCAAACTGGAAAGATCCATAGTAACAAATAAATAGTACTGACAAAAAAAGGAGAGAATGTATTGTTGGTACAACTTCTGACAATAATAGCCAAATATAAGATTGCTATGTCAACAAAAAACAATCAATAATATAAGTAATGTGAGGACAATAACAGCTCAAAAACCAAACTATAAAAATATGTTAACAGCTGCGTCCCCTTAGAAGAAACTGTGATAACATCTGGCTGAAACCGGTCTGATTTTTTGTTGTTTTTTTCATGTTTTAATATTAATTAAAGTTTTTCAGGCAACTGTATGCTGGCTCAGTGATTTCGTTTTTTTGAGGAAGGTTGAGGAACAAACTGCTAGTGTATTAATGGTTAGTAAAACTGTGGAGGTGTTTTCCACACTTTCTTGTTACAAAGATAATACTGAGAAACTTGGCAAAGAATTATCCACATTGGATTTAGGTTTAAAGGATAAAAAGGTCAAGAAATTCACCTGGGATGTGGGTGATTATGATAGGAGAAAGCCTAGGGTCAAATTTGGTATGCTCATGGATGCATCCAAAAGAATGAGAGCCACCCGGGCTAAATCCATTTTGAAAAAAAGGAGTAGGGAGTCCACGCCATCAGGCGAGGACTCGTCCTCCAATACGGACTGGGAAGAAGCTCATACTAGTGCTTCCCCTATTTCCAAAAGGAACAACTTAGAGTCATATTTTGTTAGAAAAGTCCCTTTAGGTATAAGTCCCAGAGAGGAGGGGGGAGGAAGCATCACAAATCCAGATGGGCTGGGGGAAATCCTTCAATGGATGACCAAGATCTAGAATTCAAAATTAATAATGTGCACAACATTTCCTCTGTAGCATTGGATGATCAACAAGTTGATGTACTGAATAAAGGACTAAGTTTTGTGCCTGGGTTTTTTGTTCAGGAGCATTATTTTGCAGAGGATGTGGTAAAATTTTGTTGCAATTTGAATTTAAAATGTTTTTTTCATGGTTCACATAATGCTACTTCTGAGTTTAGGGAATTTCGCTTCAGGTCCTCCAGGTTCAGGCCACCTATGCAACCTATTGTACAAGCATTCCAAAACGCGGTCCTTAAAGATTTACATCTATATTTATATAAACAGGACAGGATGAAAGATAATTTGGATAAACATCAGAGAATATGTTTAGAAAAGTTAATTAATAACAAGGAAATTGTTGTTCTCTCCACGGACAAAGAGGGAGCTGTGGTGGTCCAGGATTTGGGGGACTATGAAGCTGAAGGTGATCATCAGCTGTCTAATAACAATCATTATCAAGAAATGAAAGTGGATCCAACTATGCAATTTAAAAAGGATATTGACAATTTTTTAGACATGGAAAGGCCACAGAAATATCTCACTAAAAGAATCACAGGCCTAAAGCAGATGCCCTACGCTGACCGCCTTAAAAAACTCCAGCTATACTCTGTCGCATATCGTCTACTCAGAGGCGATCTTTGCTTAACATACAATGCCATGTCAAACCCAGAGCTGTTGGACATGCTACACTTAAAGAAATCCCAATCCCTCAGAGCCACATGCTCCAGGGATCTAAACCTTGTCATCACAATAAACAAAACATGCTAGAGGGATAGGTTCCTGACCCAGAGACTCCCCAGACTCTGGAATAGATTGCCCATACATGTCAAGCAGAGTGCCTCTTTGGCCCTCTTCAAAAGGAACCTTGACGATTGGATGGGAGAAAGGAAATTCACCCCGGGGATCATGTCAGTCCCCCTGCTAGACAGGGGTCCAGGGAAGTAAATAGTGTGGGAAGAAATAGCCAGGGAATTGTTATGGCTAGGCTTGTATAGGCCCTAGGGCTGATAGCCTAGTACCAACCTATGAACCTATGAACATGGCTAAAGATGAGGGCATCATTACTGATGAAGTATGCTATCATTTGAAGGTTGATTGTCCCAGCAGGCGGTACATCTATTTTCTGCTGAAAATGCACAAAGATCCCATAAGACCGCCCGGTAGACCGATAGTATCAGGCAGAGGTTCCTTGACAGAACCTCTGTCTGAATTTTTTACCTTGTATTTAAAACCACGTTTGGTTTATATACATTCAAGAATTCAGGATACTACTCAGTTCCTTTCTATTATTTCTGAGATGCAACTAGAATCTAATTGGCTTCTGTGCACCTTGGATGTCACCTCCTTATATACCAGTATTCCCCATTGGGCAGGACTTTTGGCCCTGCAATATTGGTTGGATAAGGCCAACATTTACAAGCCTGGTTTCAATACCCTTCTGGTTTGTAAGACAGAACAAGTCCTGATTCATAATGTGTTCTATTTTAAGGACAGATGTTTTTGGCAGATTCAGGGCACTGCCTGTGGGGGCATCTTTTGCCCCCATTTATGCAGGCTTATTCATGGCGTATGTGGAAGATCAGGTGATTTATGATATTGGTCATAATATTTATATCAATGAAATGGACATATGGAGAAGATATCTTGATGACTGCTGGATGGTGTGGAGAGCTGATGTGGAATTCCTTATGGAATCTTTAGAATATTTGAATGGCAATATATGGGGTATTGAATTTAAGTTGACTTATTCTAGATCTGAAATAACATTTTTGGATGTTTTGGTAAAAAGAACAGATGTCAACACTCTTGAGAGTGAGATATTTAGAAAATGTCCTCAATTCAATACCCTATTACATGCTACCAGTTTCCACCCCCAGCATGTCATCAAGAATACCCCTAAGTCTCAATTCCTTCGTGTCAAAAGGATTTGTTCCAGCACTTCCACACATGACCATCACAGAAGGGATCTTATATCCAGGTTTAAGAGTAGGGGCTACCAAGGGGGTGACATCACAAGGGCTAATCGCTTTGTGAACCAGCAAGATAGAACTGAGCTATTATCTTATCGGGTTCAGGATTCTGTTAATTCAGATTTCCTCAGATTGGTAACAACTTATGGGAGAAATACTGTTGGTTTTATGAATATTATTCGTAATCATTGGCACTTATTAAAATCGGATGAAGTCCTAAATAATTATATAGGGGATCATTGTCATTATTCATTTCGTAAATGGCGGTTTTTGGGATCTCTTTTTAATCACTATAAGAGGATTTATAATAAGGATGTATGCTTAACTACTCAAACTAATTTATTTGGTGGTTCAATGTTGGGGTGTTACCCATGTGGTCATTGTACCTATTGCCTAGGGTGTTAAAATGTCAGACCTTCTCTTCACACAATTGTCCACAAGTTTATAATGTTCTATGTTTTGCTAATTGTAGCACTTCTTGGGTGATTTATCTGGCCCAGTGTAATTGTCGAGCATTTTATGCTGGACAAACTTCCCGTCCTTTTAAGGTCAGGATAGGGGAACGTCTTAGTGATATTAAGAACAAAAAGGGGTCCAGTTCTTTGTATAAACATATTTCTACACACCCTATGGGCATCTTTTGTTTTATGTTTATTGATCACATTAAGGTTAGGCATAAACAATCTCATGTTTTACATGAAATGCTTACTAACAAAGAAAAAATGTGGATCATCAAATTGGGGGCTCTTTTTCCTCCGGGTTTGAATGACCATTTTTGAAGCATCCAGATTCATATTGTGCTCTTTTGCACAATATTATATTTGTTTATATATAGAATTATATATTTATTTTATGTGGATAGCTAATTGTGCATTATTATTATATGCACTAGAGGGCGCTCCTTGCATTTAGTACGAACTTATTTATAAGTAAGATGACAGCATGTTAGGTTTTTTTCATTTGTTGCATCATGTTTGGTTGCTGAGGAAAGCTTTACCAAAACCGGTACAACCATGTTGGTATACGGTTACACTTTTTGCTGTTTCATTTTGAAATAAAATAGTATTGCCTATGCTATAGGTGTCGGGTGCTGGCCTTTTCTTTTGGAATTTCTTCACAAGTCTGACAGATAATTCTATCTTCCCACACAGCCTCTTCCAGGAAGATCTACAAAAGTAAATGGAAAATTCTCTATCTGGGCTCTACAGAGAGATTTGACCCCCTTCATTGTTCCTACCTCTGCTGTCACAGAGTTCTTAGCATCTATCTTTTTAAGAAGGAGCAGGTTTTTCTACCATTAAAGTGCAATTGGCTGCCATTTCTAATTTTTATTCGGGTGAAAATGCTTCCTCGCTAACTTCTTCAAAATTGTGCAAGGCGTTTCTCAAAGGTACTTTCTTGATTAGGCCGCCAGTGAAGGACCCACCTCTTCCTAGGATTTAACAGTCATGCTTCAAAGGTTAACTCAGAAACCCTTTGAGCCATCAGCTAAATCTGATTTGAAATTTTTATCCTGGAAAACTGTCTTTCTAGTGGCCATTACATCTACAAGATGAGTTTCTGACATCCAGGCTCTTTCTTCCAAATCTCCTTATCTCATTTTTCACAAAGACGGGGTTACCATGTGGACCAACCCATGCTTTTTGCCTAAAGTTGCCTCTGAAATGAATATTAATCAAGTCATTAATTTGCCTGATTTCTTTCCCAACATGCTAACAAAGAATGTACATAGGCAACTATGTTTGTATCTCCATAGAACAAAAAAATTCAGAAAGTCAGAGCAATTGTTTGTCTGTTTTTCCTCAAACAAATTGAAATCACATGTTTCTAAAATTACACTAGCCAAATTTCTCACTGATTGCATTTCTTTTGCTTACAGTCAGCAATGTCTACCTCTGCCTCGGCCTCCTAAAGAACATCCACCAGGTCCAAGGCTACATCTTCTGCCTTTTGGTCTAGAACTTCTATTGACAACATTTGTGCAGTAGCTGCCTGGTCTAATGCTTATGCCTTTATTGCTCATTACAAATTGGATTTGACTTCTAGAAGCAGGGTTGCTTTGGTTCTGCAGTACTCCGGAATATCCTTCCATAAGGGGCACCCAGGTACACATAGCTAGGGACTCTGTCCCAATAGTTGAGGAACAAATGAAAAGCACAACATCAGATATTAAAGTTATGTACTCACCATACCTATGAATCTGTATTGTCCATTTTCATTTTTTCTCAACTCCCCAGCCTCCATCCCTATTCATATTATCTCCTGGAGTGACCTAATGGTTATTGCAGATGTCTGTTCCAGGTTTGAGGCCCACTTCTGCTACTACTAGTTTAACTTTGTCTTGACCTAGGGTTAGTTCCTCCTATAGCTTATAAGGCAGCAAACTCAATCTGAGGTATAGCAGGTTGACCTGGGATTAGGGATAAAGGGAAGAGCTCAAGAGTAAGATCAATGAGTCTAGTAAATGCGGTCAAGTCAAATCCAAGGCCAGATCTGGTACCCAATAGTTGGGGAAGAATGAAAATGGACAACACAGAACCATACTGACCATGTGTGTTTTTGTGTAAAAGAGAACATATTATCTTTGATTACTTAGTACACAATATTTTGATGTATTTGGAGAGTTTAGAACCTTGTGTTATCACAGGAATAGATACCCTGTGACAAGTGTGTTAGCATCTTATAACACAGAGGCATGCAGAAGTCAGAGCAATAGGTAATACTGTTTTCCAAATTAGGAACTTCAAATGAGGTAATTGAGCAGTTTTCAAGGGAAATCCAAAAGGCACAAAAGGCAGGAGACACCACGCTAAAACTTGTAGAAGAAGAGTAAACATTTATTAAAACAATAAAATAAAATAAAAAGTGCACTGCTAAGCACTTTCAAACTAACAAGCCCTTCATCAGATAGTGCATACTTAACAAAGCTAGACATTTTTTGTGGTTTAGTTTTCAAGGGAAACTATAAGTTTTTTCTACACAAAATTAAAATTTCAAGAAGGAGCCACTGGTGTTGTATGTGGGCAGGTATGTAAAGCTACCCTTTTCAAACTACTGCTACACATGAGGTACGGCAAAAGGGAGGAGGATCTCAGGGCAGGCATGCAAATACGGCCCAGAAATGATTCTTGATATGAGTAATAAAAGACAAAGGAGAATAACCCACACAAATATCATAGAACACAGGGCATCTAAGCCTTTGAATAGGCCTGATTGTAGGAAAGGCACCAACTAGAAAATCTTTTTCATTTACCTATGAATCTGTGGCAGTAGGTTTCTTTGCCTACACTGATATTTGTTGCATGCCCTTACAATAAAAAAGTGTCTAAGAAAGTCTTGAGATTCCTTCATCCAGGCAGTCAATTTATAGAAGTTGAAGGTTGGAGTGTATCAAACAACCCCAGACTTGTGTGAGTAAATCCACTGTGTGGGGAAGCTTGTGAAAAATTGCCATTTGACATTTTCTAAAGAAGGAAGAATCACTGTTGCCGGGGCCAGAAGGGAGTCATCACAACCATCTCTGGGTAGATTTCTGAATCTTTATAAAAACACTAATTATTAGAGGAAAGGGTGGAAAACAGTAAGAACACTTCCACCCATGGGGATGAAATGGCATCTGACTTCTGGGCCTGAAAGCAAATAATCCTGGAGCAGAATTTTCTTAAATCTTTGTTGTAGCTGGAGGCAAACAGATCTACTTGAGAATTTCCTCAGATAGACCAATATGTGAATGAGTCCCTGGTACAATTTACATCCATGAGGGTCTGTCCTGGTCACGCTCAGCTTGTCTGCAACAGTGTATCTAATGTTGTCCATTTTTGTTCAATTCAACATTTGGGGACTTGAATCTGATTCGGATTTGGTCTTGGCACCTTCAAACTTGTGGATCTAGGGCTCTGACTCCTCCTTTACCTATAATTCCCACTCTCTCTTTCTCAAAATACTTCACATCTCATTTGTTGCCTGACCCAAAGGGTTTTGCAAGGGGTCTGATCTCCACGTGTAATTTGAGGATAAGTCTTCAAATTTTCTTCTCCTTGTATCCTTAGTTAGTGCTTTGGACTTATTTCCCTACCTGCATATTTTTTTCTGGTAACTTGGTCACCATTTTAAAAATAAAACACAGATAGATAGATAGATAGATAGATAGATAGATAGATAGATAGATAGATAGATAGATAGTGAGTGAGTGAGTGAGTGAGTGAGTGAGTGAGTGAGTGAGTGAGTGAGTGAGTGAGTGAGTGAGTGAGTGAGTAGAATAGCATTACAGAAGTAGTTTGTTGTGGTTCTACAAAATCCTTCCTTCCTTTCAGTCCCCAATCCAATTCATTTTTAATGTTTTCCCTTATAGGTTCATAGGTTCATATTAGGCTATCTGCCCTAGGGCATTTATAAGCCTAGCCAGAATGTGTTTGGCTTTAGCCACCCATTTTAAATTTATTTTGCTATGCCCTTTTTTGAGGTTAGTATACTGTGCCTCTGTCTAACAGTGACACAGAAGTGATACCCGGGGTAAACCTATGATCTCCCATCCACTCATCAAGATTCCTCTTGAAGAGAGTCAATGAGGGACTCTGCCTAACCTGGACTGGGATTTTATTCCAGAGTGAAGGGAGCCTCTGGGTTATGAATCTGTCCCTCCAGCATGTCCTATTTATTTCAGAGCGCATAGCTCAATGGGATTTGGATTTTCTGAGGTGCAGCATGTCCATTAATTCCGGGTTGGACATGGCTTTATACGTCAGGCACAGATCGCCTCTGAACAGGCGGTATGCCACTGAGTAGAGCTGGAGTTTCTTTAACCGGGCAGCATATGGCATCTGTTTGAGCCCTTTGATCCTCTTGGTGAGGTACTTTTGGGGTCTTTCCAGTTGCTGCAGGTGTCTGGTAAGGTACATCCCAAAAGGGGCATTGTACTCAATTATGGGCCTGATGAGGGATGAGTAAAGAGGCACGATGACCTCCTCTGATCTAGATGTGAATCCCTTCATGATTAGGTGGGCTATATAAAATGTTTTTCTAACCACTTTGGCCACGTGGTTGTCAAATAAGAGATTGCTATCAGCTTGGGTCCCCAGGTCCCTAATTACTTCTTCTGTACTTGGATTACCACCTATGTGGTAATTTGTGGGCACTTTGTTTTTGCCAAAGGGGATGACTATACACTTTTTGGCATTTAGCTTGAGGCCATGGCTCTGGCACCAGTTGTCTGTTTCTATGAGGCCCTTTTGGAGGATGCTTGTGTCGACTGGAGAGTCGATTATGGTGCCCAGTTTGCAGTCATCTGCGAACTTGGTCAGTCACAGTCCTTCCGTGTTGGCCTGTACCTCCGAGAAATATATACCGAACAAGAGAGGTCCCAGGACTGAGCCTTGTGGGACACCACTTGTAACTGGTTTGGAGTCAGCAATTCTAACCATGTGGGTTCTGTCCTTGAGCAAGTTTGCAATCCATCTAGTGACATAGGGGTTTATATTTAAGCTGGTGAGCTTATCTATAATGCCCGAGTGGGGTATTGTATCGAAGGCTTTTGCGAGGTCCAGGTAGGCTGTGTGGACCACCTTCCCCTCGTCAATGGCCTTGGTGACTGTTTCAAAGAAATCAACCAGGTTTAAGAGGCAGGATCTGCCCTTAACAAAGCCGAACTGGATAGGATCCAATGTCTGTAGGTCCCCAATATCTTTATTTATGAGGTCCATGATGATCCTTTCCATAGCTTTGCAGACCAAGCTAGTCAGGCTTATGGGGCGATAGTTTCCAGGATCCGTTGAGGCACCACCTTTATGGAGAGGGACCACTGTTGCTGTACGCCACTCTTTGGGCACATATCCTGTAGTAAGGCTGAGATTGAACAGTAGTTTTATGTTTGGGTTTAGCTCTTCTTGGAGTTCATGTAGGACGCAGCCCAGGACACCGTCTGGTCCCATTGATGCTGTGTTTTTTGCTTTGGAGAGGGCAGCTCTTACCTGAGCATCTGAGATGTCAGGGGGGCAGCACTCTGCTGGGATAGATATTTGCCCTTTTGGTGGGGAGTGGGGGGAGAAGTTTGCACTGAACCTGTCAGCTAGGATGTTGGCAATGTCTGTGGGTTTGGTGTATTTTTTGTCATTTTGGACTAATTCTGAGCATATCTGGGAATTACCACCCAGGTTCCTAACATAACTAAAGAAAGCCTTGTAATTATCCTTAGTGTCCTGTGCAATTTTTCTCTCGAAGCTGGCCTTAGACAATTTTATGAGTGCCTGTAGTTTTTTGCTAATACTGATCAGTGATGCCTTCCCTTTTTGGGATTTTGCTCTATCATTTAGTAGCTTCCTCCTTCTATTGTATAGTTTGTTTATGGCTGGGGTCCACCAGACAGGACGTCTGCCTTTGGAGGATTGGGTCTTGGTTTTATTTGGGATCGCATGATCCATGCATTCCTGAAGGTATTCATAGAATGTGTTTATAAAGGATTCTGCGGTCTGGGCCGTATTTTCCACCATCCCGGGAGATTTGAAGGATTCCACCTTGGTTTTGAGGATTGTGAAATTTTCTTTAGAGAAGTTTTTCACTGTGGTTTTCTGGGCAGGGGGTGGGGTCGGGATGTGAATATCCAGTGAGATTAGTTTATGATCTGATCTTACCAGTGAGGGATTCACTTCTGGTCTGAAGCATAGAGTCCCCATGTTGGTGATGATCAGGTCCAGTATGTTTTCCCCTCTTGTGGGAGTGGTAACAAGTTGTTCCATAGCATTTGAGTTTATAAATTTTAGGAACCTTTGGGCTAGGGTGTTGGAGCTAGAGTAATGCTCCCAGTCTATGTTTAGGTGGTTGAAGTCGCCCAATATAATGGTGTTTGGAGAGATCTTCATATTTTCCAGTGTTCTCAGGAAGGCCGAGTGGGGTTCCTGGGTTTCGGAGGGTGGTCTGTAGCAGGCTATAAACTGGAAGGCAGTTTTACCCACTGTTAGTTGCACGTGGATAGTCTCTGATGCTTCGTGCTTTGCCACCAACCTGGAGGTGTGGGTATCTTTGATGAATATCGATACTACCCCTCCTTTTGTGGTTCGGTCCAAGTTTTGGGGCTGAAAAGCATGGTATGAGGTATAACCTGGTAGTGCTGGGGTGCTCTCGGGACCCCTGAACCAGGTTTCTGTTACTGCACATATATCGATGTTCTCCATGCTAAGGAGAGTTTCGAGTGCGTGCATCTTGAGGTTTAGACTTCTGGTGTTGAGTAGCATTACTCTTAGTTTCTTATCCCTTGTGATACCTATGGAGGTGGGTTTGTCTTTTGAGCCTTGCCTAAAAAAGGCACTATGGGGGTAGCAAGAGCCTTTGCCAATATCCGAAAGTCCAGGGGTGACAGGTGCAAGCCGTCCTAGCGAAGCTTCATTCTGCTTGTCAACCTTTTCCTGCTGTCCTGTGCTACCATTTTTATCCTGTACTCTGGTAAAAAAAATGACATAACGTGCAATGAGCCTGGCTTGTCGTCATACCACTCGTGCTTGTGTGAATGCACTGAGCATCACTGATGTGCCCACACATGCCATGTTCCCCAGATTTCCTTGTCACATTGCTATCTATCCTGCCACTGGGGAATACAGTCCTTATCTGGCCATGAGTGGTTTCTTAATGAGTTGTTTTTTTCCACACAGCTTTTTCACTTAGTTAATAATTAATGCACTTAGAGCCACGCTTCACCCAGAAGATCAGCAGCAGCTGGCCATGTTTCTGAATCCCATAGATTGATGACTACTCTAAATACTGGTGAAATATGTTCTCAATAACTTGAAATAAATACTGGTGAAATATGTTCTAAGTATAGGCTTGCCACCCCCTCCATTTTTTTTCCGGACTATCAGGAAATCAAACTGATTCTCCGGTAGTCCGGAAAACACTGTACAAACTCCGGTATTCTGTTTCAAAAAGGAAACAGACTATCGGTGTTTGTAAATCGGCTGATTTACTATGCTTTTTTTACAGAAAAGCATAGTAAATCAGCCAAAGCGGCGGGAGCGAAAAAGAGGGCGTTCCCGTTGAGTGATGCTGTCGTGACATCACAAAATAGGAGGTATGTTGGCGGGAGAGGGGGTTGGGGTGGGCGGGGTTACTGGTTACACGAGGGGCGTGGCTTTGATCCGGTTTTAGCCGTGAAGGAAGGTGGCAACCCTATCTAAGTAACCTGAAAAAACTCTCATCTACTTTATGTAGAAAATAGCAACTATTTTAAGAACTACTGTTACTATGTACTGCTGTAGCACACCATGGGAAAGAGCCTTTCATAATTTTTACCAATTATACAACTGTTTTGTCATTTCCAGCATGTGAATATTCAGTATGAATGGAAGCTGGTATGCATGTGCGATCAGTATTTTGTAACAAAGAACACTTTAATATAAAGTCTTGTAGTATTGTTGTGCTGTCACAGACAGTTGCGCATATCTGATTTGTTTACTTATACCATGAAAAACACATGAAAATAGTGCCTTTTATATAACCGTTTGAAATGTCAGGACCTGCTAGATTGAGTCACAAAATATGGAGACTGAATGGCCCAAAGATCACACTTGTATATACCAAGTCCAACATGCCATTTCTCGGAATATTCCCTTTTCTCTGAAGTGTGGTGATCTCAAAGATGGTATATGTAAGTTTTGGAGGGTGTGGGTGAACCTAGGCACACACAACAGCTGCTCTCAGGCATCCATTACACCATACATCATGGATGTGGGTGCCACAGTTTTCACAGCAGAGGAGTGTGCAGGCAAGCTTAGTTTGATCAGCATTGTAATACTATAGCATTCAGTGTGTCAGGATGCACATACTTTTACTTGAGTGTCAGGTCTTTGTTCTTTAGAGGGAGAAGGTTTAACCTCAGTATTACTCTCATACTCAGAATGTGACCAATACAACAATTAACACAGTAGATACTGTAAATGAGCGATATGTATGTATGTATTACCTTGTGGTGGTAGAACATGCAGTGGTACTGACATTACCTCTCCCTCAACTTTTTACAGGTCTATCAAGTATTGGCCAAACCCATGGTCCTGCTCCTGGTAAGCATGACACTGTTTTATTATAGATGTAGGTTTAAAGCAAGTGTAATCCCTAGACTGTCATCTCAGGCCTGCTGCCTGCATTGCTGTGCTGTCAGCATGATTGCCAACTGCACACATATTTTCTGACTGTACACATGTTAGAGTCATACATATGCCTTGTTGGTGTAACCACACTGATAAATGTGATGGTATTGTCTGGACACTACAGAGTGTCATATGTGTCAACTGTGCATAACTGAGTCTACACAAATATCAACAGTGTACCTCAATGTTGCTGATGAGATTGCAGTGTAATGAGATGTTATTTTCAAGTAACTACAGCTTTTAGTGGGAAGAGTACTATCTTCATATCCTACTATATGAGGATGGGTTTTCAACAGGTCTGTCACAGTGACAACAGTGTATACAGCCTTACATATGCCACAACATAGCACTGCAGAGCATAATAGTGCAGGTATTAATGCACTGCTCTTTTCTTTCTTATCACAGGTGACTGGGGGGGGGTTGGTTTCTGTCCCCTATACAACCTAATGTCAGTGTCTCCTCAGACTCTGATGATGATGGCGGTCACAGTGAGGGAGAGGTGGGGTTTCCAGAGCTGAATATGTCCCAGAGGTTGACATCCCTCTTCTGTCCTCATTGTCACCACACACAGTCAGTATCCCCATACATACCCACTCCCTGGAGGCCACAGATACTGGACAGTCAGAGGATGGGGACATTGAACAGGAAGGTGTGGTAACTATGGCTCCAGTAAGTGTAGACACTGGCCATAAAGTTCCCACACAGGCAGATTGACAGGGGTTCTTGTAGGAAGCCTGCTGTCTGTCCACCATCTGTTGCAGATGTCACTTCACAGGTCACTCAGCACATGTTTCAGGCCATCATGGAGGCACAGGTATGTTCTGAACGGAACACCAGATATATGCTTAGGGTTATGGATGCAGCACAGTCTGACATCCGTGACTGCCTCCACCACATTGGGGATACCCTGGATCAGTTCACTGATGCAGTGGACAGACAGTGGGCTGAGGCAGTGTCTGTCCTGGACTGCACATTTTCTGTGCTGAAACATGTGGTTGGAGTTGAGTACTGGACTCATGGATGTAGATCAGCAACCCCATCTGTTGAGAGTCCAGATAGCCATGCACAATCACACTCCCAAAGTGGCAGTACATCCAGTGCTACAGAGGGGAGTGTGATGTCCACACCACAACCCGGCAGGCCATGGGCTTGTGGTCCTGGGCAGTCCAGTGGGGGCACCATCCCAGCAGACAGCAGTCATCATCAGGTACTAGTACCACTTCTGACCTTGGGCATGAAGGTGCCAGTGCAACTGCTGGCAGAGCCAATTCCTGTGTTCAGGGCCAGAGACGGTGAACTGTCAACTCTACCATGTACAGTCCAAAGCTGTCTAGCATACACACATGTAAGGCTACCACTAAGCTTGACTGTGTACATGCACTCACTCACACACCACTGTCAAATGCAGGTCACCTACAGTCACACACAGCACCTTTCCATAGTCCATCTTACTTGCTTCCCTTCCTGACTCACACACATGCTGTCAACCGTTTGAGTCAGCCTAGGCCTCCTGTACCCTCACACAACACCCTGTGCAAGTGATGAAACCTGTGCCACATCCCTGTCATCCTCACCATTGATGCAAGGAAATGAAGCTATGTGTCTGATGCACAGGGTGACTGTATTAGTTAACATGTACTTGTGTAAAGCAGTATTGTTTTGTCATACCACATGTAGTGGTTAATGACAGATACTGTATGCTGGCATTTGTCAAGAGTATACCACATACTTTTGTGTACCTTATGTTGTATGATGTTGTAATGACTGTATACCTTCATGATGACAGGTGTGTTATGGACCTGTTTATGTTTATGTTTCAGGGGTCTGTTGGAATAATCTATGGATACACAGTGGAAATGCAGCAGCACAGGATGGTATGTCTTTACAGCAGACATATGTCTTCATCAAGGTACAGCACTATAAGTGCACGGCTCCATAGGCTCATATCTGTATAACAGGATAACAAGGGCAATGACGGCATTCTGCATACTCATGCATTCCTAATCTGTGAAAATGTCTGCTACCCTTGGTAAGTGTCACCAGGGTTTTGGGAGCTAACACATTTACAAGCTGTGGTGATGGAGATAACCCATCTACAAATATCCTGTGTCCAGTACAGACAGTTGCCTGACACAAGTTATGATTGTTGTGTTCTGCATCCCATTGTATAACCTGCACATGATGTGTGTCACAGCAGATGTGTGCTTACATACATACTCATACCTCTCAACTGTACTGATTTTTGCAGAAAGTCCAGATGTTTGCCTCATATTTTTGGTCCATTTTTCAAAAAATTGTGTGGGAAGTAATTAAAGATTGAAGTTAGAAAATAATGGTGTGTTTACTAGGCTAACAACCACAAGGGCCTTTTTAAGCCTAGCCATGTTTCAGACTTCATATCCCTCAGAAAACTCATGGTAATGCAAAACCTGTTATTCTATAAACCTTCTAAGTTTGTAAGAGCAATATTTACAAATTGCCCCTATTTCTGGGCCTTTCTCCCACTTTTTTATGGCTTTGTCCATATTTCTTGCTCTAGGAGGTTTAGAGGTATGACATACATGCATACAAATATTTCAAGCATGGGCATCAATGCCCTTCTAGCTTGCCAGTATACCAACATACTTCTTCCCATAATAAGTGTCCAGGCTGTTCTTAAAAATATCTAAACTAGTGCTTGATTTAATGTAATTTGGTAGGCTGTTCCATGCATCAGCTACTCTGTCAGAGAACCAATTAGTACACTCCTTATTCCTATAGAATCTTCTACATAGGTTGTCTGATGATTCTCTAGTACTTTTTGATAACCTCAGACATTCCCAGAGGTAGTTGTCTCTAAATGCCCTATATACCTGAATAAGATCTCCTCTTAGATATTTTAGTCTTTCATAATAACTTAAAAATTCACATCCATGGATGCCCTTGGTGTATTTCTGCAGTACTCTTTCCAGTTTACTCGTGCTTGTTTTCTTATAGGGTTTCTATATTGTTATTCCATACTCAAGTTTGGGTCTAATGTAACTAACAAACAATGGCTTCATTATTTTTGACTTCGCAGACTTTGTAAATCTTTGACCAATCATTAACCAATTGGTTGACATGATTAGAAAAGCTCATAGCTGAATCTACCCATATACCCAGGTCCTTAAATGAGTCTACAGTTTCAATCACTGTGTGCTGTATTAAATATTCACCTTTCAGTTTATGTCTCCCAAATCTCATGTGCTTAGTTTTGATGTATTTATCAGCATATTATTCTCCTGTGCCCTAAGGGTCAATTTAGTCAAGTTATTTTGCAGACATGCCTTATCTGTAACACATGTAATCAGTTTACCCAGTTTTGGGTCGTCTGCATATAGACTGTAGAACACCTCAGATGAAAATGTTAGGTCTGAAAGATACAATCTAAACAAGTAAGGGCCTAAGAGAGAGCCCTGTGGGACACCCTGACTGTAACCAAGGATTTCACCTATCCAGTTGCTGTATGATACTTGCCATGTCTTATTTGTAAGCCATGCAGCTATCCATCTTCTCGAGAGTACATCAATACCTAGTTGTGCTAATTTATTGATCAATATTTTGTGTATGACTCTGTCACATGCTGAAGTTAAATCTATATAAAATACATCACAGCACAATTTTTCATTCATAGCTGTTATTATATTGTTATAGAACATCATGTTACAGGTGGCAATAGATCTGTTTTCAACAACTGCATGCTGATATATGGTTTCAAGCCCCAGCCTATCCAGTTCTGATAATAACTTATCCAGTATTACCTTCTCCATTATTTTTTCCACAACATGAAAGTAGACTTAAGGGTCTATATGAATCTGGGTTAGTCTTACACCCCTTTCCCTTAAAGACAGGTTTAATAAGTGCATGTCTCCAATCTTGAGGAATCTCCTCATATTTATATGACATAGTGAATAATAGTTATAACAGTACTGTAAGTTCTTGCTGAAGTTTTCTTAGGTCATTGTTAATAATTCCGTCTCCTCCCTGTGCTTTGTTTGGATCCAGTTTGCCCAGTTCTTTTTCAATATAATCTAATTTGATTCCAGTTTCTGATGTTACCTGGATGTCACTCGGACAACTTATCATTCTACCATTCTATCATTGGTACACCAATAATGGAGGATGGTGAACTGCACTGGTGACTGACATCATTGCAGCATAGGTCTCTTAATGCTATGTACCCAGAGTATGACTGTCAGACACGTGCCTATCCACCAGCTGACATAACACCCTGTACATGATATACACAGTTTCCAGCATGTCCTGCTGGCCTAATATTGTCATACACCTTATCAGGCCATAGTTGGTGGAGTGAGACTTATGTCTGACATCCATTGCATAGTGTAACAGTCAATGGGCTCCACCGGTTACAGTCAGTAGGCATGATCTGGACTTGAGCAAAAGTAACAGTGTTTGGTCCAGTATCAGTAGGTGTACAACAGTGTTAGTGCTTGTATCCATGCTAACTCCTATCATGTCATTTCAGGTGACATGACTCAGAGATCTGGGGACACCGCTTGGCACTACATGCTAGTTGTCCTCTGTGCAAGTAAGTATTACAGTTACTTCCAGCATGTTGCAAGTAGAGACTCATGCAAGGTGTATGTACAGAGCACAGACAAACAAGTTAGGGAAGTGTAATAGGTACTCACTGTATTGCTTAGTCATGCTGCAGCTCACCTGCCCAAAGGATGGCCCAGGTCCTTACCTACAATGCCGTGGAGCAGTGCCATGATATCCCCACACAGGGAACTAATGTATTGCATCGTGTGTTTACCAGTATGAGTGACCACTATAGCCCCCCCCCCCCCATGTGAGGTTCTACCTGGTGAGATCTGGCCACAGATCATTCTCCTTAGAACTACCAGTATGCACCCCCCCCTTGCAAACAATATAGACATATATGTCAAGAAAGCCATTTATTACCTCATGTGGGAGGGTTGACATAGTGTGACTGCACCTCCCCCTTCAGATGGGACAGGCAAATATGCAGAGCTATACATCCATGCAATATGTCAGCAGCATTACAACTGCAGCAGTTCAGTTGTATGAGACAGGAGAGACACAGGCTCATCATTGCTCAGCAAACCTGACTGTTGGACAACTGACATTAGCAGGCTGTGCAATAACAGGTGGACAGTGCTGTGTGATAGTTGGAGTGAGAGTGTCCCCCAACATAGAGGCACTACCTCCTCAGCTAAATGAAGCACATAGTGTTGTTGTGATGTTGTGAAGACATGGTAAGTGATAAAAGTAGCCACCCACACACACCACAATGCACAGTGTAGTTACATGTGTGACCTCAAAGGACAGGCCCAGATTGTCGCTGACCTCATATGTCATGATGCCACATATGATGGGTCTGTACTCATACCTAACCTGTATTCCCAAACTGTCTGCATTAACTACACTCCCTTGTCCCCACCACATGTGACACATGACATTCCTACAACCTGTCCCATAAGTTCCATATTTACAGAGCAGTTCATAAGTGGCCTCTCAATGGAAGATACACAGCATCTATTGCACATGCTAACATTCAGGCTGCATCCCACATGTGATCTGACAAGGATTACTAACACCATTGGGAAACCCTTGCAATCATACTGGCACCACTGGCTGCATACCAGCTGAGTGAACAATGGCAACTGTTATACCCTTGCACAGAAGTGGTGCATCCACTGAACAACATAAATATGCGCCTCTTTGTCTAAGTATCCACATCTGTATGCACATAGGGGCAATCATCATGGAGCTGATCAACACACATGTATGTGACCTACACACAGTTAACTGTACACAGTTTGGATAAGTGACAGGGGAAGTATGACTGTTATGCATCGTGGACATTTTCCAAGGCAGTCACCAAGGACCTCAGTGAGGGTACATCAGGAAGTACAAGCCCCAGATGGAGCCAAGCCATCTGACTATATCTCCTGCTCAGGCAGCATTTACAAAGCACCCACGTAGGCATCCACAATACTGTCATTATAGGGGTCACTAAGTAGCCCATTGATGGCACGTATATACAGCATAGAGACATCCGCCTCCAATAGCTGATCTGTAAGAAGCAGTGCTCAACAGGGTGCAGTCCTGGGTCCTCTACTGCTTGGAATTCCTGTAACTATGATACACACTACTACTGATTGATTGTGGCTAACAATGTTAGCTGATGCCTGCAAATTGTGAACATTCATACAGTCTCAGTGGCATGTCACTATCCTGCAAGAGGGCATTGCGACCACATGCCTGTTGACATACTAATGGCCATAAACGTCAAGCAAATATATATGTAGTACCATTTCCACCAGTTAGACCTATGTACCTGGTAAGTAGCACATCAATTGCAACATGTGATGTACACACTCATGGGTGAAAGAATTGGGCACACAGACCTGGCCACACAGGTTTACATCTAATGTGCCTCAGATCAGCATGTCTCTACAGTGGTATGGCAAGAATCATATGTTATAGCTGAAGCCACAGTCACCAGTAAGTGACATACTCATAACCTCCATTTAATCTTCCCTCAGCATGCCAATATCTAAGTGCTATGGCCATTTGTTGATGTACCCTTCCAAACAGTACTGGCAATTGCACACAACAGTATGGCCCCTCACAAGGACACTTCATATCTTCAGTATGTGTTCAATGGGTATCATCTGCAAAGAGTGTCATTGTCACCTGTGGCATATAGACTACTCAGAAATGATCTGTGCCTTGCATACAGGGTAATGTGTGACCCTGCTTGATTGCATACACTGCCTATCTGTAGGAAGCATAGTAGATGGATAACTCACTGTAAGGATATTAACCTAGTATGTGACATTAGTACTACATGCTTGTGGGAGAGATTTGTATAACAGACTTAGACGCACCCTTGAGAAAAACCCTGCCTAATGGTACACAGAACACCTCAGTGCACCTCAGCACATGCCATCTGTATGATTGGCTGGGTGGCCATCATCTCAACACAAGGCATCTGCCTGTGCCCATCTTGGACTGGAGCAATATGTGCTGATTCTGTAACTACAGGTAAAAAGATGTCTATGATTGTGAGGCTGGTATGCCCATTATGCTAGTTAAGTTCAAACTTCCTATGGTTCCATAATATGATGTAAAATGCTCTAACAGGCTCACACACAAACCTGGCTACATTGAGGCTAACACCACTTCCAATCACTGCATGCAGGACATGCCAAGGAACACACATAGTGCAAGTTGGCTGTATGTAGATGAGAACACTTACCTATGCAATGCTACACACTACAGATAACAGTGCATGTTGCATGCAACACAGCTCATGTCTGCTAGTACTACTAGTTTAGGACATATTATGCATGCTGACATAAAAAGGCCTTGTAGTGGTCAGTCCTTTGAGGTCTACATCATCCGCTACAAATAAAACATTGTAAAATCCTACCTATTTCTAAGTTACCAAGGTTATCATATTTATACCATATAGACATGCACACACACCAAATAGCCTGAAGTGAGATTAGAATCCCTACCTATCGAGTCTTCTACTCTATAGCTCACAGCACTTACCACACACACCATGGCTTAAGTCTGATACTATGCTGTCAGCTGGTAGTCTTAAGGTGGATGACATCATCAGGCCTTGTAGAAGAGTACAGTATGGAAGCCAGCAGCAAGTTACAGGGTCAAAAAGTGCATAACCATTACAGATGGATAGCCCATGATGGCATGTACATTGTTTTGAAGGGGGATACACACACAGTTATGCACCAAGTAGCCTAGGGTGAGATTAGAACCCATAGCTATCTAGTCTTCTGCATTATAGATCACAATACGTACCGCACATGCCACAGATATAGTCTGTGGTATATGTGGTTGCAGGCACAGTACTTGTGCATTACACAAACTAGACTTATGTTGAACAGCATCCGTGGCCTGCAGAGTGATATTGCTTTATACTGTTACCTGCATCTATTCTCCTAGCAGTGAGATAACTGTTATTATCCTAGCTATGTGTGTACAATTATCAGTATGGCCATATGTGGCTGCTAGCATTTAAACAGGCAAACCTATGGGCAGGAACAATTTGCCCTGTCCATGTGTGCATTGACAACATTATATATTACACCACCTGCTCACCTGTGTCTGTCTATTTGTTGACAACCAGCCGGCACAGGGGTCTATAGGTAAGTGAATATGAACTGTTGTACAATTAGTTTGGTTCCTTTGAATAATAGTATGGATGTGTGATAGTGCAGATGTACTCACCATTATTAGGATATGTAGGACAATACAGACATCCACACACATATTTATGTATATAACAGGAATGTATGTATAAATGTAGCTGTGTGTGTGTGTATGATATGTATATGTGTTATGTAAATATATGGGGAGAGTCTATGTATCATTTTAATATATATAGCTATATATATCATTATATAGCTGTTTGACACTACATAGCAATAGATATACTGTGTATGTGAGAGAGAGAGATAGTGATAGATGGATATGTATATGTATATGTCTGTATGTAATGACATATCTATACATAACAGGTCATTTTGATGAAGGGGTGACAGAAATTCACTCATTTTAACTTAAGTGTATAGGCATGCCCAGTGGGACTGTCAGTGCTTATAAAGTGACTCCAGGCCACACCTACCTGTACTGCCATCTGGGATTTTGTGCATTACAACATTGACATCTGTCCCTGTTTCTGCCATATTGCACTTCACTCCAAATGTCCATGACATTTCCCAGCTATCTGCTGTACTTAATATGTGACTGAGGTTCTAATGTAATACCACACACAGACTGACAGTCTGTGAAAATGCCAACTTCCCTAGTCCACTGAGTCACACAGGTTACCAGACAGAGAGGAGTCATTCATCACATAATCAGTAGGATAAATACATATGTTATTACTCCTGCATTACGTGAGATATATAATGTGTGATTGAGTTCTATGTTACAGCCCTGAGATTGCCTGGTCTGCTGATATACCATTCCTGACTTACTGTTAAAGCAGTTATATGGGAACGCTGCTGAGTTGGGGGGTGGGGTAACAACAGCACATGATCTGCTGGGATAGACAGTAGTCCAAATATCATGTGACCCCACTGTTTCACATCTCCCTTGACTTATGTAGTGAATATCCCAACCATGAGGCCAAGTGATTATTAAGGAACACATACTATTGGGCTGGGTGTCTGTAGTCCAATGTCGATGTTATTTCTGTCCACATAGCCCACTGTATTTTATTGCATAAATATACCAAATCTCTATATACAATACCATATTATAGTAATCCTTACAAGTAGTTTGTAGGTTAGAGACTTACCTTGCGAATGCATCAGATGACAGAACTGTAGTTCAGGGCTGACTCTGTGTGATACAAGCAGTACACAGCCAATAGATGGATAGGTACAAGTTGTGTTGATTGTCTGGCATCAACAATTTTAATATATGTATGTGAATAGGAGTAAGGTGTTGATCCCTAGGGCTCTAGGTTGTCAGTGAATGTGCTATGCATTGTCTCCTAGCCAAAGCCAGGGCATACTGGGCATGCCTACATCTGCCTACAGGGACATCATCAGGGGGTTCCTCCTCCAATTTCTCCTGTGACTGTGTTGTGGTGACCTAGGCACTGGTGGGGGATGTGTATCCCTTCCCTTTGCTAATCCTGCTGCAGCTGTTTCCACAGGATCATATGTGTAACATGGCACATACTGTGAATATCTTTGCACATGTGGCCAGAGTATACTGCAGGACTCCACCAGATATATCAAGGCACTGGAACTGTGACTTTAGAAACCTAAACACAAGCTCTATGATGTTCCTAGTTTGTGCATGTCCCTCATTATGGCATTCTTCCATGGGTGTGTGTGCATTTCTGACGTGTGTCATCATCCATGGTTGCAGTGTGTGGTCAGCATCCCTCAGTAAATGGCCGTGTGGGATGTCCCCCCCAGCAAATATCTAGTACAGGTGTGAAGCATGCCAGATATGGGAGTTGTGATAACTTCCAGGGCTGCCAGTACACACATTCATGATAATCCCTAGGCATTACACACGACCTGGCAGTTGATGGAGTGGTAACCCTTGTGGTTGACATAGATTCTACTCTCCTCTCTGGGTTGTGCCTCGATGTGTACATGAGTACAATTTATGGCACCCAGTACCTCACTCTAGCCTGCTACATGGTAGAAGCATTGCATATTGCTGGCCCTCACCTCAGGGGTGCTGGGGAAATAAATGTGCTCACTGGCATGTGGTAGCATGGCATCTAGGAATTGGTGTAGTACCCTGGATGCTGATGCCTGTGAGACCCCCATCATGTCCCCAGTTGGTCTTTGGAAAGTACCTATATATAGTATCCTAAGGGCTACACATACCTTTGTTTCCACTGGGATAGATTCCCCTTTGTTGACTCTGGAACTGAGTTGAGGGTGGCAGAGCTCATTGAGTTTTTGTGGTATGTCTCTGTCCACCCTGTAGCCCTCTACAATCTCCAGCTCTTTTAGCTTCTGGAAGGTTACCCTGGGGCTGAGCACTCTTCTCCTTCTCTGTCTAGGCCTGTTGTCAGCAGCAGCAGCACTGACTTCATCATCTAGCACATACATATGCAGCAGACCTGCAGCAGCCACTAGCATTCTCTCACTTAAAATTCCCAAGTCTGTACTCCAATGGTGCAGAGTATTGGGGGAAAAATGTAGGGTGTATGCATACTTTATAGTGCTCTGCTGTAGGTGCTGACTGTGTGATTGGCACCATATGATGCATTCCACCTGCCTATTATATCATTAACATCATTTAATGGCCCTAGTTTAAGTTAAACAGGGATCTAAACAAATTAATATGTCACTGGCTTTTAGATACATAAAACAGCAAAACCTCTTGTGTAGTTCCACAGAGTAATGTCCAATTCATGCTTCCAAAATGCAAAACTTTAAAAATCTTATTTGAACAGCTGAGTTTATTAACAAATCACAGAAAATAAAAAGACTGTTAAAGGCGTTTGTCCCTCAACACAAGCAAGGGGACTTCATCTGAGTGTTGAGGGATGAAAACGCTTAACAGTCTTTTTATTTTCTGTGATTTGTTAATAAACTCAGCTGTTCAAATAATCTGGATTTAAAGTTTTGCACTTTGGAAGCATGAATTGGACATGACTCTGTGGAACTACACAAGAGGTTTTGCTGTTTTATGAGTGTTTCTGTTACCTCTTTGTTTGCTGGTATGACGTACTTCTTGGCTTTTAGATACACTCAGCACTGCAGCTCACCATGGAAACACATGCCATGTAGGTAAACAAAGCTTAGCAGTCAGTGTACACACACACCCCTGAAAGGACATGCTCAGCATGGTGGTGCACCATGCAAACAAGCGGAAACACATGTCCCTTAGCTAAATACAGCTTAGAAGTTAGTGCACACACTCTCCCCTGAAAGGCATGCTCAGCATGGCAGTGTGATGTGCAAACAGGCACAGCTAAGCTGAAATAAGCTTAGCAGTCATTGGACACACCCTCCCCTGATGTCAACTACATCATCTGTAAATACTAACATAGTTCTCTGCCTGCATGGAGGGGATATGTAGACACGATTACCCCTTTATGCTATTCAGTAACTCAATCTCATTTGCATAGGGATCTGTGCTCACAGCCTGGAAACTACATGCTTTATAGGCTTAGCCCTGTCACATTAGCAACAGCACCAATGCACCATTGCAGACACTCCATGCAAGGTCCTGTAATACATTTCTGCACATAATACTGATTTTGTTTTCTTTAATTTTTTTATAAAGCATGTTTATGCACTGTGGTGTGCCTCATAAACATGCCAAGATTAGTAAAAAAAATAATCTAACTTAGTTCCTTTAAATTTTCAGACATGCAGGAGGATAGTTTCACTCATATCTGTATGTGGTATGCCATTTCTGTCCATCTAGCTATATTTTTACAGCCCCTTTTGTCTGTCTACACTCCTGTACACGAAATCTTTCCATGTATACTATGGACATTGACACGGGGTCTAAAGAGCTGCCTGCTTGCTGGATCACTCTACCTGTCTCATTTGCATGAGATTCACCTGTTTATGAGGTGATTGCATGCCATGGAACTTCCCATGTTGGTGCACGCATGTGCGCTGCCCAGTAGTGCTTACTGAATCTAAAATCTGCTTACTTTCTTGTAAATAGCGTGGCACGATGCCTACACAGTAAAACAGATCATGTAGGCGTTATTAAAATCCCCCCCTTATATTAGCAATCAGTCTTAATTTAGTATTCAGTGTTTTGATATTTTCTGACTTTCAGTGCATACTATTTAACATTTATGCTTTGATCTTTTGAAGTCTGAGTCAGTGTTTGAGAATCAGCATTATCACATAGCGTCTAGGTGTGCTAGAATTTAATTATGGTGATTTAAGATTTATTGCCAAGGTAAATCTCAAATAAAATTACTTGGCATCACTTCAATAGATAATCCCCAACACCATGATGAAATCCTTGTGTAACATATCCTAGCTAGATATTACTGATTTTTTTTTAATGATTTTAATCTCTCTTTCCTCTCACCATCAGGACTTTCCAGTCAATTAGTCCATTCACTCCTCGTCATTTATGCAGTTTTGGGGGTTTTAAGGGTCAGTGTCCTAACTCCACCTCTCACTATTTGATGTTCCACTTCACTACAAAGAGCTGCTATGCCCTCCCTCTGTATGCAAGTACTACTACCCACATGCTGATGATAGCTGCCATAACTGGTTCTAAGGGTAATTGACATTTATGGCTATAGATTTTTTACCTGCAAGCCTATGCTTACATATCACAAAGCAGCTACCAGACCACCAGTTACTTCCCCAGGATAGACAAGCCATGTCTGCCACTCTCTCCTACCCCCGACCATCCCACTCTTCCACATCACAAGCCACTAATCATATTCAAGTCATTTGGGTTCATAGGTTGGTACTAGGCCATCGGCCCTAGGGCCTATACAAGCCTAGCCATAACAATTCCCTGGCTATTTCTTCCCAATATATTTACTTCCCTAGTCATATGTCATAGTCATGGCTATATCCCTCTGTGCCCCAGAGTCAAATATAGCTAAGTATTATTGCTGAAGCATTCCATTATGATGACTGCAATACAGATTCTAGATCATATATAAGCAGAGCTAGTCAAATGTTTCTTATGACAATTTATTGAAAGTTCAAGGCTCAACACCATGAGTCTACAGCGATGAGTAATTTAAATCTAACCCTTGCAAAATAACAGCAAAGTGCACTGTTATATAATAAAGGTATGTTTTGCAGGTGGCAATCACCCCTTGCACACTCTTATCATGAGACTGCACTCTTCTCACCCCCACTATTTATATATTGCAACTCCAACATCACTATACAGAAGAGGGAATATAACAAGATACAGCAATGCAGACATTATATTTTCCATCTAATTGCATGAAAATGCTCACAGATCAGGGGATTGCAGTTATGATCCTTGAATATGCAACAGCAACTTGTTTCCTGTGTGTCCATCTGGCATTATTATATAGTCAGCTGTTTTATATATTTTAATTATTTTTTTGTTTTTTTGTTTGCTTGCTATCTCCTGAACCATAAGGTAATATAATCGTAGATTATTTAATTCTTCTGCCTTTACTTGGTTTTGGCCTGCTGAGATCTGTATCAATAGGCATGCACCTAGGTATTGAAAACATTATTTCCCAACTTAACATCCTAAAGAGACTGAGATCAATGTTAGTACCAACTTGGAGATACACCATTTTGTTGATGTTTTGTTATTCCTTCTTAACAGCACTGGTGGGAGTGATAAGTAGGTAGGTATATTCAGGAGCTACCTGATATGGACCCCTTCGTGTGTGACTTCCTCCTAAACCACATACATGATTTATCACATTCTTTTTCACTGTCCTTCATGCATTTACAGATGAGCACATTTAGCTAAATACAGGCATTTCATAAAATGTAATGAATGCTCAAACATGTTATGACTGTTACCATTTGAAACGTTCTGTTCCCAATGAAGTCATGAAGAGGCAAGAATGGATATCCCATATTTCGACCAGTTTTTATGAAGTATTTCAAACCAGATACATTTTCTGGAAGAACATAGTCCTTTAGAAAAAAAGAAATGAAGGATAATTAAAGAACTGATGCAGAAATGGAAACTGCAGTATGATTTTTAAAAGAATCACACAAACACGTTATACAGTTCAGCCATCTATGATGCAGTGAAAAAGGAAGGTCAATAACTTAAGGGTCAGTCAATGAAGCATTTATTTTTCCCCATATAAATGGAGATAGGCTTTTTAACTGCATCTAAAGAGATGCTGTGTACAAAACCAATAAATAAGTAAATAGAAATCCAAGGGGACGTAACACCCTTCATGTGAATGTGAAGAATAAAAAGAATGTCGATAAAGTGGAGTGTAAAACAGTTCCTTTAAACTTTGAATTGAGTAGACTAATTGTGTTACACAGGTTTTTTATCTAGCATTTTTAGACTATAGTTTGTAACTGCTTCTTTGTCATTGTATTTGCTCAAAAGCATGATGCTCTAACGTCTGATGCAAAGAGATGCAGCTGAGTTTGTGGATTTCAGGCTGCTAAATTCTTTGTAAATAATGGGATCTTTTCTCTCAAGTGATGGCACCTAAATACACACGGAAGATCATTGTCTTCAGAAATTGGATTAGATAATTGTGAAAATACAGGAGAATGCAGTGTCTCTCTGTGTAGGATGAAATGTTTGGGGTCAAGACAGACTTTATATGGGATGAGCTGTATCACTTTTTAAAAGGGATCAGGGTAAAGAGTAAATTCTATATATGTAGAGCACTCCTTTCTTACCTGTAGTGTCTTTTGGGATGACCAAATTAATGGAAATTCCAAGCCAAACTACACTAGCAATAATAGGACTGCAGTTTAAATAAGAAAACTTAGCTGTTGAAAGGCTTAACATGCCATTAATGGAATCAGGATAAATGCCACCAAAGAGAAATTGTTCAAATAGCCATCATATACTGCAGAAATACCTGGTTACAAGCATTTCCACTAGGTTTGACTCACAGTCAAGGAGGTGCAGTATCTGTTTTCATAAGATAATATTTCAAAATTTAACCTATCCAAATAAATTGTGGGCTTCGAGTAGTCTATACCCAGGTTACAATAAGCAGCGTAAAAGTATAATTTTATATCATGCTAATAAACCATTCCTGTTTACCTCAAAAAACACAACAGCTTTCTTGATAAAATTATAACCTTCCGTGTTACAAAAAACACTTTTATCCTCCCTCCCTTCCTGGTCACGATGCTTCAGCCACTAAAGAGGCATAAAACCTGCTAGACTTCATAAACATTAACAATCTCAAACAGCTGGTAAAGAGGCTGACAGTAGGACAGAATTATGATGGATATCATTCAGATAAAAATTTATGCCAGACGTGCTAAGCTAAATGTTCCCAGATTCCCTTTTCACTGACCACAGTGCCATGATGTTCCTTATGCATACTAAACCCAATAAAAAATTATGCCAGTGGTGCTCTGAAAACTCATCCCACATTACTCAACTTATTTGGTCCTTTTTTGTTCACAGCCTTCTGCAATACTTCATAATAACTGCATAAATAAATGCATTCTCATAAGGCATAATTATAGTAGACAATTCTACAATAAAATGTAATGGTACAGTTAAATAAATCAACAGATTATTACCTTTAAGGAAAATGCATACAAAGTCCACTATTCTTAGCTGGCACATAGCACTGCATAAAACAATGCAAAGTGCATCGCTTTGCAGGAGGAAGAAAATTCAGAAATACAAGTAGCAATGCCTCACCAGGATAAAAACAGCACTGGAAGCAACATATGAAGGAAACTGCACAGTGATATGGAAAATAAGTTTGCAGTGCAAAGAGTGGACAGCAGTTATGAAAATTATACCATCAGCCTACAGGGAACATAAAAATATCACAGGTCTTAGTCTCACTTGTCCCACACCATTGCTTTGCCATTATGCTGTATCATGTGAAGAAACTATATGGTTCCAAAGGACTGCAGAGGAGAGAATTCTCAATCCACTGTGAAGGCATATGCACCATTGTGCATTTTCTTATAGTCCTGGGAGGAACTGAATGCACACAGTGTTGTCAAGGCTGATCTGATCCACAGGGTGTCACATACATCAAGAGGAAGGGCTTTCATTTCCTCAACTGATATGTAGTATACGAAGGGCAGGGTATCATACATGTCTTCATGCATCACCCTAGTAATTTTCATGATTCTCATATCAGGCACTCATCCAGTGTATACCAGTGGTGAATGTGGAATGACTTCTCTCACAGGTCATCTACTTGGTAGATGTACATGTAGGTGGGTACAGAGGCAAATAAGTACAGTTCTATACAATCAGGTAGCAGAGCTCATGTAACGGTGTCACTGTTGTGTGTTGCAAGGGATGCCAGATATGCCTGGTGCTAGATCATGGCAGCTTTGGCATATAATACAGCACACTCAGAGATACAACATATGGTGGAACATGTTTTTGGTCAGCAGAGTGGCCAATTTTATTGACTTCATGCATCCCGTGGGGCACATCATGATTCATCTGGGACCTGCAGACAGACATCTGGGGTGCACTAAAGCAGCAGAAAGACATAACAACAGGGCCCCCCTGTACTTGATGGAGCAGCAGTTGAGGAGCAGGGCAGTATGAGGGGGAACAGACATTAGCATTACTCCAAGTAAGACAGAGGTTGGCACAATACATTACAGCACTGTTAAAGAGGTAGCACCTGGTCTACAGCTATGGGCTGGGATACAGAAAACATAGACTCAATGTGTTATACCAAGATATGCAAGTCAGTGCATGGATTGGCCATGCTGTGTATTCAGCATTATCTTACACAGCTT